>NW_017296957.1:1594548-1636416 GCF_001594075.2 Trachymyrmex cornetzi
TACTTATCTTTATTTCCTCTCCCGCAACATGTGATAGAAGAAGCAAGTTAAAAATATTCAAAACTGCAAGTAATTCGTTTAAATTAAATGAAATAACAAGCACCATTGATTCCAATTTTTTTAATTGCATGGACAAGTGTCCACGCAATTAAAAAAATAGGAATCAATGTGTGAAATTTGTCTCGAAATATTTAATGAAATTTAAAGTAGCCTATTGTCTAATTATTCTTAATTAGACAATAGGCTACTTTAAATTTCATTAAATATTTCGAGACAAATTTCGAATTTACAAACTGCTTACAGAATTTTTATATAGACGTAAGTCATCCCCTGTATTTACGGAGTAATCCATAAAATAATCCAGCTCTTCGTCATCTTTAATTAAAAATTAAAATTAAAAAAGAATTATGTGTATTCGTCACTTTTGAATTTAAAAAAATATATATTTATAATTTGACGACACAATTTCAACCTGTTCTCATTAATTCATGACCGTCTTGTATATGAAATATTGTCGCTTTCTATAATGTTTAGAAGGAAAATACGTACCAGCAATGTTTCATTTCGATTACCAATCTCGCACGTTCTGCAAGAGGAATAACATCCCTTTCTGACGATTTGATAAAATAATTAGGATTTAAACAATTTCTCAGCAACTGTAATTATTTCATTGCGAATTTTTGTAATAAGCAAGTACAGACTATATTATGTATGTACACACATGTCTATCTGTGCATAATGTTCAAGCGTATAACTAATATTCCTTTCACCGCATTTAAACTACATCTTACCATGACATGTAAAATGTTATAAGAAGTAAACGTTCAGTCACGTCCAGTCATCAGTATTGCACCATATCATTAAAATACGATTTAATATATTCTACATCACGTACTTTTACTAACACAGTATAAGTTTTAATTTTATTATGTAAGTGAGTTATGTTTCTCTTTCTCCCTTATTTTCTCTTCTCTGCGAATACGATTATATCACGGTTCATTTATTTAAAAAAAGAGAGAAAAAAATAATCAAACAAAAAACATCAATTATTATTTCTTTATGGAATTTATATAAAATTTTATTTTTATTATACAATACAGTTTTTACAGAAATAAATGCGTTAATTTTAGAATCGTAAACAAATTAAGATTCTGATGAAACTTTTTTTGATAGAATAATAATAATTTGTTCAATTTTATGGTTTTCTTCTAAAAGAAGTTTAATAAAACTTAAAACGCTAACGTAACATTCATTACCTTTTCTTTATATAATATCTTTATATATACAGACAACTTCTTGTTAGCCGTAAAATTTACGAGAAATCGTAGATTACAAATAATCGTACGTCTTACATGCAAAGGTAGCCAGCCTTACGGAAGTTGGTGTGGTAAAATTTAAATAATTAAGAATAAGAAACTGATAACGTAATACTAATTTTATGATTTATATCAATTTTATAGAGACACATATATATGTATATTTAAAACTCAATTTATAATATACGACTTTTATTTAGAACCATGATTTTAATGTTATCGTCCGAGTTTGATTATCAATAGAGATGATAACTGTAGAGAAAAAAGTTGTAATTTTGCGGCAGTATATAAAATATTATAACATTGCAAGTATGTATACTTATTTTATGCTGCTTTTATATAATAAAAAATCAAAAATTTAGCAATATATTATCCAAATATTTATATGTTTATAATATTCGCAAATTTATATCAATTGTCGATAATATCATCGTTCTTCAATTACCTCCGACCCCTCAGAGCCTTTTTGGTGATCACAAAAATTTGCCCAGGAACATCTTTAATAATGTTTCGTCGGTGTTTTAGATAAGAGAAGAAGGGATTTGTACTAACTCATACAGATATTGTATTCTATCCGAAATTGTACTAATATGGGGGGGGGGGTTAATTAATTTAAGAAGACACTGTTAGTATTTTGTACTTTCTATATCTATTATTTTGTTATAATAGTAATAATGAAAGAATATTTGAGCAAAAGCTTCAAAAATCGATGTAGGTAAATATCCCAATCTGAGAGCTTATCCTTCACTCTATACTTTTAATACCTACTGAAAATTTCACTCTTAACCAGAGCGAGTGACAACTACTTCAAGAATGAATCTTTAAGAGTAAACTTTCACTCCTTTGGAATTAATCGGTCTACTCTTGTGTATGAGTAAGTAGCTATTTCACTCGATCAATCAAAGTGATTTAAGCATCTGTTGATAATTCAATGCAAGATGCATTGAACGTCACTTCAATAGAGTGAATTCTCAATCGCTAGGAGCGCTACAGTCGTTTTGCTGTTATGAACGAGATGGTGCCATCTTGGTTGTTCGTAACACGTTTTAGCGATTAAACTCGGCAATGTGCCATTTTCGTTTCCGAGAGACAATAGACTACGCATTTTGTAAGATAATTAAGTGTGAATCGTTTGTTTCGTGTGATTGTGATTGATTATGCATGCATTGTACGCGATGAATTCGAACATTTTGCCACAGGTAAGTATCATTTATTTAATTCGAGAAAGATACGAGAATTTCCATATAAATTCCCAACAAACAGATATGACTGCTATATAACAATACGTAAATATACACCCATTTTACATCTGTATCGAGCCCTTATTTCTACAACTGCGTAAAGGTGCGATTTCATGAAGATATCCATATTCAGTTAATTGCCCCCACTCTCATCAGCATAGCTGAAAACGGAGCGCTTTCTCCACATCCGGATATGGCTGCGTTCGGAAACATCACTCGGATGCCTCCGATTGCCTCCGATACTTCGGATGCATCGAGACCCTATCGGAGTCTGGCTACGAGCGATCAACGATTTTCTCAAAATCCTAGTAGAGGGGAGAATATATATAATTTCTCCCTGTATATGTACTATTTCACTCTAACTTATACTGTTTCACTATATGTTTCACTCTATATTTTAATTAAGATTATAGAGTGAGACAGTACATATATAAGCTGAAATTATGCATATCCCCAGATAGCACATTATATTCTAAGAATATTCTGAGAATATAATATAAAGATCACGTCTGATATTCGTGTGATATTCCTATGTCCGCATAGCAATATTGTTCGCAATATATCCTCAGAATATCGAGATGAATTTCGAAAATTTTCCTTAAGAGTGTGTGTGTAAGAAATGTCTATTAAAAATAATATTCTTCGCTAACAGAATATTATTTTTAATAAATATTTCTTACACACATTCTTAAGGAAAATTTTCGAAATTCATCTCGATATTCTGAGGATATGCTGCGGACATAGGAATATCATATGAATATCAGACGTGATCTTTTTATTATATTCTCAGAAATATAATGTGCTATTTGGGTCTTTCGTAGAATTTTGACAAAATCGTAGCCAGATTTCGATAGAGGGGATTTTTAGGATGTATCATCTTGTCCATTGTTCAGTAACATTAAGTGAACAACAAAGACAAAACGTGGAGGCACTTGAGCGATATTTTCGAACGCAGCCTATATGATCTCCGATAATTTGATGCGATCGAACTAGAGGAAGGTCACCGATACCAACATACCACTTTGTTTTTAGACAATTTCTTAAACAAAAGGTAAAAATACGACTTCAAAAACATAAAGTAAAAAGTATCTTCTATCAGAGAGTATAAGCAATTTTTATAATATTGTTAGCAATTTTGCAATAATTAAGTTTTTCGTAAGTTATGCAAAAATGAGCGTCTGACAAAATGGGCTCCAAAACTGACACAGTAGGCAGTAATGCTACGTATTCCTATTCTTTTTCTTTTATAGGAATTATCTGTATAAAGTGAATGTATATAAGATTTTTCAGAACAATTTTACTTCGTTATAAAACATTTTTATTGAATTATATGCATATTTACTTTATGCTGTTCTGCAAGATGCGAATATGTAACGCGATAGTTTTTCTAGAGTTGTTCCATATATGCACGATTGTCTTCAGCTCTAATAGACTTATTTGACACTATAAAGCAACATTATAAAGATTAAGTTAGCTCATGGTCTGTTTTACGGACAGATGTGTCGGTTTACGCTGCACCCCAATTTTAAATTAAAAATCGTATTATGAAAAGACTAAGAGAAAAAATAATATAAATAAAACTTATTTCGGAAACTACAAGTGTTTAAAATGACGTAATATTATCAATAATATAGTCACTATTATTTAAACCTCACAATTTGCAAAAGAAAATCGTAAGAATTTTATTTTCGCATTTGTTATAGAAACAAGCCACAAACCTACGAATTATGAGTTTGTACTTCTTTAATTAGCTAAACAGATCATGATTTTATTAGTATTAATAAAGTGCAATAGTTAGTTTCCGAAAAATAAGAGGGTGTCACTTTAGCAGACCTGTCAGTATCGGCGACTTTCCTCTATACATCGAGATATGTACATTAAGTACGCAAGCGACTAGCGTTTGCGCAAAATACTCGTCACTCGAATGTAAATCGCCCCACTATTTTAAGTACTAAGTTGTAAATTATTTTTCTAATTTTTCAGTCTCTTAAAAGAATAAGTATCTCTCGATCATAATATACATATACAAATTTTGTACTCGAGATCTACAAATCCAGCGTAGGTTGATTATCAACACATCATTTTCCGATATTTCGATGTTTCACTCTTCGAGAAAACGTAATAAGAGATGTTTATGACGAGATATTGGAATCTGAATTTTCACTTGCTCTATTTTTAGTTTATACTGGTGAGAGTGGGATAATATCCTCTTAGATCCCTGTATGGTTTTCCGATCTATTATAAAGGATCATAATAGAGGCAATATTGTGGATGTGCATATTCCTGTGAAATCTCACCTTAAGCGTAGAATTCTTCAATCACAGTCGAATATGAGGAGAATATTCGATTGTGACTGATCAATTCTTACAACTACAACCACTTACAACTACGTTTACGCAATTGCAGGATGAGTTTTATGTACAAATTAATATTTATTTTCGCAGAACACATTAAACAGTCCGACTGCATTAAATGAATATTTACTCACTAAAGGGGTGCCACATGAGGTTCTGAAAATACTGCAAGGTGAATTACAAAAATATGTCACGTAAAGGACAGATGCAATAGAAGGAGTAAGAAATAGCAACAATAATTTTAACAATCAGAAACTGGATATCCAATTTCTAATAGATTGAAATTTGTTATTCCTTGTTTATTTCTTATAATTCTTTATTTCTTATTATTGTATCTGCACCCGGACTTTTTCCATAAACTTCGATTAACGTTAATCGATGGTTGATTCAATCATCACGATTGTCACCGATGTGAACCTGGCGCCCAACTTTATCAAAAATAAAAATTAATACCGTAGGGCGTTTATACTTCGTTTGTACCCGTTTGTACCTCCCTTATTTTCGTTTGTACCCCAAACAGTTAAACAAAAAATGAAATATAAAAAATGGCCAGCACCCAATTTTAATATTTATTAATTTTATTTATGTCATTCGAAAGAGAATCGTTTGTACCCGTTTGTACCTCCTTTACTTTCGTTTGTATCTCAAAGGGTTCGGAGATACGGCGCTTTTCAATTTTTGCGCAACCCCTATATAGCGAAATTCGCCAATTTTAAAGATATCGAAATGGGACCAATGGCATTTGAAAGAGAATCATTTGTACCCGTTTGTACCTCCCTTATTTTCGTTTGTACCTCAAAGGGTTCGGAGAGATACAGCGATTTCAAAATTTCGGAAATACGCCAAGAGGGGAAGTCGACCCTTTGAGGTACAAATGAAAGTAAGGGAGGTACAAACGGGTACAAACGATTCTCTTTCGAATGCCGTTGGTCCCATTTCGATATCTTTAAAAATGGCCGACTTCTCCTCTTGGCGTATTTCCGAAATTTTGAAATCGCTGTATCTCCGAACCCTTTGAGGTACAAACGAAAGTAAAAGAGGTACAAACGGGTACAAACGATTCTCTTTCGAATGGCATAAATGAAATTAAAAAATGTTAAAGTTGAACGCTGGCCAATTTTTATATTTCATTTTTTGTTTAACTGTTTGGAGTACAAACGAAAATAAGGGGGATACAAACGAGTACAAATGAAGTACAAACGCCCTACGGTATTAATTTTTATTTTTGATAAAGTTGAGCGCCAGATTCACATCGGTACGATTGTCAATGTGAGAACTAAACGCTGTGTAAACACAGTTTGTCTCAAAAGAGGAAGAGAGAGGAGACGTTCTGATATATTAAACTGTTATTGGCACTTCTACGAGACGATTAATTTAATAAGTTGGTGAAAGAAGCCCGTAGACAAAGTTGATTTTAAAATGTTTAAATTTAATTCAAGTTTAACTATATGTACATGCTCCTCTTATAAAAGTAATACATTACTGTGTAATATACAATTCAGTTCTAAATATTCACTACGAAGAATATTAGATCGATTTAGTAAATTTGTATCCGCTTTGGCATGACTCAATGAAATCTTTTGTACGATGAATACATACATCTATGTAATTTGACTTGAATTGCGTTACTGATTTGTTAATAATACAGTTTTAGTAAATGAATTAACTTTTAACATATAAGAAAATAATTGAATAAAAGCTGAATATCCTCCACTCTTCGGATTAGGTTCACTTAAGAGTCAGCGATTCAAAAAATCATATAATTCATATCTTTTTAAATATTGTGTATATTGCAGATGAATTTGTTGATGGCGAAGCATTTCTTTCGCTGACGGAAACTGATTTAAAAGAACTCAAAATAAAAACGGGGCCCAGGAAAAGACTATTGAATTTGATTAATGCAGCAAAAGCAACGGTATTTTTAAATTAATCATTAGAAATAAATATGTATGTATAATCAATTACATGAAGAAATTCTAACATTCTTATTGTAACTGTATACAGAATTGTTTTATTGTTAATGGACCTATATATGGAGTTCAAAATAATATATCTACAATTGCGTCAACTACTGGTAATGAAATCATTAAAGTTGAGCAACCAAAAAATTCTGTAGTAGATGACGTAAATAATGTACAAAATGTCCCTATTTTACTGCATCCACAAAATATAAATATTCAGCAGGTATTAATTATGCTATTATATAAACTCTAAAAAGATATTCTATTATGTATATTTAAAAAATACGTAATTCGTTTTACGAAAATAAATAAATAATATAAAAGTGATCAGAGTATATATTTTGAATAAATTTAGCCTAACAACGCAGAAAATGAATTAAATGTTCGAGCTTGGATTGAAGCATATGATGCTAAACATACAAGAAAGGTACCATTATTAAGCGTTCTTGATTCTGGTATTGTTGGAAACACCGATCGTCAAGAATTCATTAGAATAGTATGTGCTGAAATAGTCAAACTCAGCAATGATATGTACGTTATCATTATTTTTTCAAATTTATAAAATACGTTATTCAAAACTTAATTGTTTATATTACTATATAACGTTTTTATTTCGAATCTTGTTTGAAAGGTATCCATCTAGCCAATTAAAAACAGAATTGGCTAAGGAAATCGTCAATGCTTTTCCGAAATTACGATCTTCACACTCGCCTGAAGGTTATGTAAGTATTTTTGTAATTCATATATTGATACTATTGTTTAACAAAATTTATATACATATTTAGGAGCATTTTTATGATAAGACGACAAACAGCGGCTTTATACAATATCGCTTCCAAAATATGCGAGTAAAACTAAGTCCCACAAAGAAAAAAAGGGCATCGGCTAAGCCAACAATTAAAAAAATTAATGTTAAAAGACAGAGGACACAATTTGTGAAACAAGAATATCTCGATGAAGAAGTATTTCAAGAAAAGGTACTTATGACATTTGTAAAGAAAATCAGCATTTTAGAATTCTAATTCAAGTATAATATATACATACTTATAGATTTTTTTTCTTATAAAAATATTTAATCATTGTTGACAATTTATTACTTTCAGTGTTGTGAGCTTATATTCAAAATATCTAGTGATAGCAATAAGCCGAGTATTATACAATTATTAGATGAAACAAGACCTAACAGGCAAAGGAGCATAAAAAATTCCGAACAGATGATAATAGATGATATATTTAGATTATATCCAAAATTAAAAGATTACAATGGAGAAATGGTATGTTAATTGAAGTATGAAAAATAATTTGCAAATATGTAACTCTTTCCTCATTCAAATGATTTACATTATTCAGAATTTCATTCATTCTTTCAGATTCATAGGGAATTTATATCGATGTTTCCAAATAATGATACATTTTTAAGAAATTTTTCATCTTACTATGTGCCAAGAATTTTGAAATTCTGTCACATGAAAAAGGAGTACTTGCTCCAAAAAGTGGACGATTTTGATGATGGTATGATAATGCGTAGTTTAGTTATAACAAGAACTTGATTTTTTTCTATAACTTGAACATTTCTTTTGTGTGTAATTGATACTTTTTTATGCTTTACAGATAATTTCAAAGCTCTGATTTTGTTGCCGGAGTTGTTGCCCTCTCCGAACTACGCAAAAACGAAAACATCTGTAAGCCATTCAAAAATAATTTCCGATTTCAAAATAATTTTCATGAAAAGAGCGTGCGTACATGAATCTATCAATATTAATTATAATTTTAGAGGGAAGATAATTCAAAAGGTGCAAAAATTAAAGCATCGAATTTTTCCCCTAAACAAATTCCAAACCGAAATTTATTACAATTTATTCATGTGAGTATTGTAATTAAAAAGATATCGTACATTATAAACTTCAATACAGCCAATGCGCATTATAGATACCTTATATTATAAGCCATGCATATTGTTTTTACTTTTTAATATAGACAATGGAAGATTTACTTGTAAATAATGAAGAAGATGAAACTTTGTCTCAAAAACCAAAAGATATCCAACCGTTTTTGGTGTGCTTTGTGATTGGACAAACAAAGAAAGGACAATTTTATATAAAGACTGATGAAAATTTAATTTCAGTTGGCGACGATCCAATAATTGCCTTCGATATTCTTGTTAAACTGCATTATTGTTTTGATGTTCAGTTTGCATCTGATTTACTAACATTTTATGATTTCATAACCGGATGCATTATGGGCCTCAACATACCTGGTGCTAGTTGTAGGGCTTTACACACTACACTGTGTAATATTACCTTATAACTTAGCAAATGTGCTCTAATTATATAATTTTTTTATTGTAATATTTTAAAGTTTTTGTAATTTGTATTACTCAGTTATATATTCATTTATATATTGTTCATTTTATATTATTTATATATTGTTTATTTTATATCATTTATATATTGTTTATTTTATATTATTAATACATTTATTGTTACATTATTTGACTTGATCAAGAATGTGTCGCGTACATCAGTGCAAAATATTTTAAAGTTACAACGTGTAGTTACAACGCAAAATTATAACACACATTTCTGGATTTTTTACATCTCACTGATATATTATTGGATTTTTTTTATATTTCACTGACACATATTATTGTGTAATTATATTTCACCGACAAGATACGATTTCATTCGCAACTTAGATTAAAATATCAAATGGACAACTTACGCTTTTTATTTCAACGACAAGATTACGCTTGCGATTTTATGAAATATTATTTAATCATATTCATTATTATTTAAGATGTAACTGTAATTAAAGATTAAGGATATTTTTTATATAGTAAAGACAAGAATTTGCTGGCAATTTAACGAATTGTTATAGTTATGGTTTTTTCATTTATTTAACATTTTATAGTTGTACTTTTATTTATGATTTACCTTTGTAACATTGAAAATGACCCGATCGGAATCGAAACGTTTGTTAACTTTATGATTCTAATTTAATTAAATTTGTTTGTTTAAGTATGGTTCTATGCCTTTTTAATTGTCATATTGTTTTATACATACAGAACCTTATAGTTATTTATTTTAATACATTTATATTTATATATGTATAGGGTAAGTGGTTCAACAATGAATCATGTAAATTTCAGAGGCTCGTATTTCTCTTAATTATTGAATTGAAGATCTGAATTTTTGTACACAGTTTATGAATTTAATTGATTACATACTGTAAATAATAACTTTTAAATTATCCCTGAAGTTTAGTCACAATTTCCTTTATATTAAAAAACGGGAAAATGGTTCATTGTGTACAAGGAGTATTACACAATGAATGTTATTTTTAATAATAAACTACATGTTTTATACAGCGAATTGTTGGGATTATTTTAGTTTTGCTATATTTTAAAAAATTTATTTATAAAATAGATAATTATGAGGTGGTGAGGATTCACAAGGCCGACCACCGCATTTTACTTTCATTTTGAGTGGAAACTCGTCAAATAAGTATATTTTTATTGAGATTTTAGGTGGGGGGAGGGGCCGTATTCTAAATAATTATTACAATAAATTATTAATTTGAAGATTATCATAAAAAAGGTTATGTGGTCTACAATATACGGTTCATTGTTTACTACGTCAAAATGATTCATTGTAGATCACCTAACCTTTTCAACGATAATTTCCTAAATAATGTAACAGAAAAAGTTGCTTACAGAATAATAAAGCCAAATGTACACACCAAACTATTGCACAATGAAAAAAAATGATAGGTATAACAACAAAAACATAAAAAATGCGTAAAACTTACGAAAAAAACTTATTTTGCAACCTAAAATTCTTAAAATGTGACATGGCCGTCCTTGGCGCGATCTGCCAGTCGACTGGGCTGGGGAGTCGGGGAGAGGTTCTGGTTCAAATTTCAAATGCGAGTCGCTGCATAATAGCAACACAATCTGATAACGTTGCATTTACGAAATATCGCCATGGTTCATAGTGTACTATTGATTCACTGTTGGACTACGTTACCCTATATTATATATGTATATATTTTATATATACTGAATATATTATAAATATGTTTATATTTATAAAATACATTATAAATATATTTATATTCATATGTATATTTATAAACGTTTTATAAATATAAATTATAAAAATGCATGAATAATTTTATTTTCATCAATCAGCTATAAATATACAGTGTGTCTCAGATAATCCGTGCTATTCCCTTTAAAATAAAAAGGAGTGATTTTTATGAAAAGTACTAATAATTTTGTTAAATAGATCGAAAAAACCACACATGTGGTAGCTTATTTAGAGATATTATATCACGTAACATGGAATAATAAAGGCTTTTTCAATATAATGACCAATATAAGTTCCATCGTGTTAAAATTGAAGTGATAAACTCAAATTCAGTCTTATATATAATGTATATAATTATTATAGATATTATATTATTAATAATTCTTAATGATGTAAAATAATTTTTATTGATTTGTTAATTAATAGACTATCACTTAATTAACAGATTGTTGTAATTCAAAACCAAATATTAATTAGTAGTTATATTTCTTTATTTAAATGCATAATTTATACTCTTAACGTTTATGTTTTTATATTAAAATAGCAACAAAGAAGAATTACGATTATCTAATATTGTATAAACCAAATTATAATCTAAATCAAGAGCCAACAGTATATTAGTGTGTAATTTAGATTGTTGCGATTATCATATAGTTACAGCATTGTTTAAAAGAAAAAATATTCTTAACATACATTGTTAATACATTGTAAATTTCAGTTGTTAATATAAACAAGTTTGAAAGAAACGGTGTACATCTATCGTATCATCTCAAATTGTGCTCTTTGTCATATTTTTAACCTTTTCCATCAAGAATTTCCTTTTCCTATTATTTTCTATAAATAATTTGAAAGAGATACTTACATTTTGGGTCACAAATATTTTTTCAATAGGCATACATTTCAAGCAAAAGAAATATAGAATACATCTGGAGACACGATAGCGTCTCGGCGCTAAGCATGGCGTGAGACACTGCCGTGTCTCCTTTACGTGAACCGGCTATATTTTACACGTGCATAGTATATTTCAATTAATGTAATTGAATAACCAGAAAAGATGCTTATGAAATTAAAGAAACTAAGATTGGCTGGATTATTTTGTTCTTAATGTTTTATCAATATTTTATCATTGTATGTGATTGCCTGTTCACAATATTAACTGTTGTGTAACTATTTTATAAAAATAAATTTAAAAAATGATAGTACTGACACAATTAAGAAGTTGGGATATATTCAACATATTAAACGCATTTACTAGTATTCGCATGTTCCGATTTCGTGGCATACCATACAACTTGCTACTTATGGAATGAGGGAAAACTAGAGAGGAAAATAAAAGACTGAGAGTAGAATCAGTAGTTCTTCTTTTGCCGAAATGAAAGCTATGATTGCGTATATTATATTATATTTCTCATATATATATATATATATATATATACGCGCGCGCGAACATATCTCAACTTCCACTGTGCAGATCGGTCGAGCAGATAGGCTGAGCCACCAACGTCTTCTCTGCGACTTGAACTTTGGTAGAATCCAAAGAGTATCCTGGAAAGCTTACGGATAAAAATTGTAAAAAAAGATATAAATAATTTTAATAAATTTTAATAAATTTTAATAAATTATACTTTTCTTTAAATCTTCGTTTACTTATATATACATAAGTTAAGACAAACATAAATTGAAATAAACATAATAACAAGTCATAAGAATGATATCTCTAATTTGTATTGTATTACTAAGCTTCGTATTTTTACATAAAAGGTATCGAGATATAAAGTATTTAAAGGTAATACCTACAATTTTTTATCTTAAAGCAATTCTTTCTTTGTAAAATACACTTTATTCACGTGTTTTACTTCACGTAAATTTTTTTGGATAAGTAATAAAAACAGTCTTCGCGATCTATATGCTTTACCCAACATCTGTCCAAAAATTAATCTAATTGCTTCGGTGAAATCGAGTGCCGCAAGTATAACGATGTGCATAACATTCGCGAATGAAAGAGAGGAAAATTGAAGAGTCATTAAAATCCCCTCTTCAAGCCGCCAATGTCACTTTCACCACCTTGCGTTCCGCTACTGATGAATATAAGACAACAAAAATCCAAACAAACGAAAGATCTTCGATTATGTACTTTGCATATTGTAATAACTTTAAGACCAGAAAAATCATTACGTATTAAATCATCTTACGAAATAAGATGATTAAGATTACTCGTCTCTGCAGAAAAGTAAATTTTTGCAGAATGACATGATTTCCTGAGAAATCCATATAAGTCCTGTTTAGTTTGAATTCCAGTCTGAAAATGAACTCGAGATTTGCCAAGAGTTAATTTCCGCCATCGACTGATACGGAAACATGCATCCTATACCTATCACATCGCATATCCATCGCTAATCTCTGCAAGCCGTTCACCCTCCACGACTGTCTCTGCCTCTCTCTTTATCGTTAAACTCACGAGGAGCTCTCTTGCTTCCTCCGATCGCCAAGTAAGCGACACAAGTGAGGAGTGTGAGGCGTGCTTCGCGGATGCTGGAGGGATTTCGTAGGTGGTTGCCGCAGCTTCTCGCCGGCGTGGGGATAACTAGAGCTTCGGCTGAAGTCAACTGTATCGCGTCAAGATGAAGTAGTACACACTGTCTCGTTGTGGAGTGCATGCGCCGGGTACGCGAAAAACATCGCGCGACTAGAAGCGTGTAAAGAAGACCGGAAATCATCGGCCGGACAGCATAACGCGGAGAACTTGTGCAATTTGTCCGAAACTCTTGCTTATTAATGCATTAAGGCAGAAGATATGAGACTCTACGCTGTAAGTTAAATTGGTTCCTATGTTTTTCCCTTCCGCACTATTATAGTGTTGTAACTAACTAAATTTAAATATGACAAAAAGATAGGAAACTTTATGTTTTACAATTAATATTTTAACATTATGTTATACTTATAAATTTAAAATAAATTCGAAATTCAGAACAATCATAAAGAATTTTATGAATGTAAATAGAGACAATGGTTGAATGTAAAATAGAATTGTTCTTTTTATATATTAAATTTATTTATCTATTAAAAAATTAATTTAAAAAAAAAATATATATATAATGTGTGTGTGTTTATCGTAGACAAATTTAATGTTAATTATAGTTTTTAAAGTCAATAAATAATGTAAAATAGTAATCTTATTTAAAATTTGTATTAAATTTATTTTTTTATTGAAAGGGAAAAGTGAAAAATTTATAAAAACTTGTTTTATAAAACTCATGATAAAACACATAAATTTAATTATATTCTCCTTTCCTTTCTTTCAAAATCTTATTCTATTTATTTTATTATATATACAGTACCGGCCAAAAGTTTGGAAACACTTGCGATTTTCATGCATTTTTCACAAAAAATTACATATCTCTGCGAAAAAAAAACGTAGAGAAAATTTGTACCACGCATTTTCAAATTCAAAAACAGAGCTTCCGTATTTGAATTTTTTATACATTTTGTTCACATAAAATTGAAAATGATATTTTTTAGAACATTTTTATCTTGCTTTGAACCGCTAATTGATGAAACAAAATTTAATATAAAAGTATTTAATATAAAAGTAAGCTTTTTGAACTTTTAAATGCTTCTTGAAAAAAATTAGTAAAGTGATTTTTTACAGAGATCAAATTTTTTTATTATGTAAAAATTTACTTTTTCAAAAAAACTTTTTAACTTTAAAACTAAAAAATTTACAGGAAAAAAAGACAAAAAAGAAAAATGTTTGTTATAATGTGTTTGATTCATATAAATTTTTACAAAATTTTTTAAGGACTTTTTTAAAATTGATAGTGTCGGAAAAATTTTTGAAAAATTTTGAGAAAAAGTTGTACATATCAACCACATACAACAAATGTTTTTTTTCAAACTGCGACGCTTTAAAGTAAAACAAAAATATTGTAAAAGGTATCAATTTTCAATTTTATGTGATTTAGGAACATAATGTAAAAAAAATTCAATTGCCGATTTAAAGCTCTGTCTTTACGTTTCAAAATGCATAGCCAAAAACTTTTTTCCACCAAGATAAAAAAAAACTTTTCGTGAAATGCGAAAAAATTGCAGGTGTTTCCAAACTTTTGGTAATTGATATTTAAAAATTAAATTGTGTTGCATTTTATTTTTACGATTAAATGCATTTTTATAGCTCTACAGCTATTCATATTTTTACATCAAAATGTAGACAACAGTGTCATTTTTTTTACGTACAGGATGTATCATGATAACTTTTCTTACAGGTTGCTCTTATAACATGGGCGGCATTCATAACTGCATCTTCGGAACTCAACATCGCAAATTTGAATGATGAAAAGGTAAATTCGGCAAACCGTATTGTATTAAATTATAATGTAGAAAATTACACGAATCATTAGTAGTGAATTTTTCTGAGAAAAATATTAAAACATAGTATTTTTGATATTTATTTACATCAAGTTATATGATACAAAAATGAATTAAAAATTTTATTTTTAGTTATAAGCAATTTCATCAAAAAATGAATAATCGATTAATTACACGAGCCTTGAAAAAATAAAAGAAAAATATGAATTCTGTCCTAATTTATTTTCAATTAAAATTTGGAAGAGGTTTTAAGAGTCTGATTTTAAAACCGACTTATAGAAAGTGACATTGACGATGATTAAAAATGATATCGATGGCTAAAAATATTTGTAATTAAATTTAAATCGATGGTTCCTACACGCGGTAGAGAAAGTTCAAAGATGATTGAGGCGCGTGCCATTAAAAAAGTTTCTTTTCATTCCGATAGTAGTCACAGGGGATACCTAGCTACGACAGGCCCTAGAGTTTAGGCGAATAGAGTGCTTACAAACATCCTTAACCTTGAGGCATAGAAATCTTTAACCTCGATCTACTTGCGGCGCGTCATTCAAGTGCTACTTTACGTATAGGCGCGACGAGCCGAGATGAATTACAGCTGGGAGCTAGCATAGACCGAGTGAATGTCGCGGTTTCGAGGAACCGAGAGAGAAAGAGAATATTTTCACTTGCAACACGTTTGTGCCACACGAAATAGTTCATTGGCTGCGGTTCCCACCTTTTCTAAAATGTCTTTCGCGAAGCGCCGACTGTTCCATTGAAAAACGCGAACAATTAATTTTGCTTCACATCATTTTCATCACGATCTACAATGATAGAATTTATTGATAAAATGAAATATTAATTCGCGAATAATACATAGACATTGAAATAAATCTAAAATTAAATATTTTGTATGTGAATAATAAAAAATATAAATATAAAAGATTAATTAATTTATAAAATTGAAATGAGTTTACGTCGATAACAGTATTTTGAAATTTAATCATTGTAGAGAAAATCGTCAAGAAAGTCGAATACTTTCGCGTACATTTATATTTGCATACTCTGGAAATTTTCATGTTTTTGTGTCGGAATTTCGCTTTATTTGCCAAGAAATTTCTAATGTAGTACAAAATTACTTATCCAAGAAGTTCTTTACTGATGTAATATCATTATTTAAAAGAAGAAACTAAAAATAAAAATGATAATTTTGTATTTATATGTATATTATCTAAAATACCAAGTATAAAATAAGTTAATTGATAATCCTATATTTTTAAAATTAATGTGAAAGTTAATAAAAAATCGTATCGAAAATAGGACAACTTGAAGAATAAGAATTTTAAGCTTTATAATAAAATTGAGATTTATTTATTTTTTGTATAATTTAATAATATAAAAATATTTTTATGTGGACAAATTTTAATATAAAATTTCTCTGAACGTTTTTCTGAGACATTTTTTATAAATTTTAAATATTAATTTTTTAATTAAATAGCTTTAGTTTGTCAAGTAAAAGCAAACGTTTTCTTGTAATAAGGTAGAAGTCCTTATAGATTTCTTTATACTCTCTCACGCGAAATAAAATACACTTTAACCCGTTTAAGGATAAACGGTGAAAATTCCGCGTCGTGCAGACGCGAGTCGCGTCAGCGGGTGGGTTAACCGCGGTTGTTTCGAGTGCATTCCGGGTGAAATTGATGCAATTGCTATTATACAAATTCTGAGGTTGAATTAAGAGGTGCGCTCGCGGAACGTTGTCAGGGACAAGGTAAAACGCGACAACGGACGAAGAATGCGCCGGCGGGCATGACGAGCGTGTATTTTCTTCGCGTTAAAAGGAAACTCACCAGTGAAAGTGGCCACACGCGGACGTAAATTCGTCCGCCGGTAATTGCCGTTGTTCCAATGAAATGCACCATCGCGCACCATCGTGTGTTACACAATGTCATGCAACGCAGAGAAAACGAATCGATCGATGTTTGTCAAGTGTACGATTAATAGCCGAGATTGAAATTTTCCGGTCGAAGAGCTGAGAAAATTATATCTTGAACGACTATTTCAAGCTTTTAAAAAGGTCGTTTAGATTAATGTCACACCTCGCGAATCTTTTACTCTTTCGATTTATTTAAAGATACGGTTTACCGATGTTTTTACGGTTTTTAGACAACCAAAAGGCCAATAAAAAAGAAAATTAGACTAAATATACACATTTGCTTTAACTTTAAGATAAGACATTCTCTAAACATTATTTTGATTTAATCAGTAAAATATGCAGAAATAATTCATAATAAAAAATACAGAAAATATTTCCTTGCGAGAACAATGTATGGAGAAAGTTGTTTTCAATGTGTTTATACATATGTATATAAATTATAGGTATGTTAAATTAGAAAGATAAGACTGCCCGCTCTTTATGCAGCAGACTATTAGTGCTTCGACACAAAGTTATGGTTATTTCTTGTTGACGCACACTTGCCCCATAAAAAGCTATACTGTTCATTATTATTATCTTAATGCACCACTTCTCTCCATATCTGTGTCGGATAAGCCAAACGATAGTCAATTAAGTCTTGATTTATTCGTAATATTTACGCATCCATGCAGTATCACAGATCCGTAACACACGCAAAAAGTTATGACGCTTCTAGTTTGCTAAGAACACTGTTCAAACTGGGTCAATGGCAAAATAAAATATGGAAAAAATTTGAATACCGTAAAAAGTAGACAAAAATCTAAAAAAATTATATTAATTTTCTCTAAATATATAATAATAAATATATAATATTTCTTATGGAAATAATGAGTATGTTACGAATTACCATTTGTAAAAATTAATTAATTTACTAAAAATTAAAGAATTCCATTCAATTAAGCTTTGTGTGTTTAACAATTAAACAACAAAATTTTTTTAATTAAGTTCAAGCAGATCTTGATTTATATTTAATTGGTAGTTGTAAGATCATTATTTAAAGTGTATAATTACTCAAGAATTAAAACGTTGAGAAATGTAAACATTATAAATGAAAGTTTCAATATTAAAGAGTGAAGCAAATTCATAATTTATATGATCTATTGAATAAAGAAATATAGCTTCAACTCAGTCTAATTGAATTTATTTTTGTATATCGAACCGTTCAATTAAAAATACAGAAATACCTATTGTGAAAGAAAGCAAAATATGTGGTTTCGGCATATAAGGAGAAAGTAAAGGGTCCAATCGGCGTGGATTATTGAGGACGTATCAGCTCCGCTTCATTCTCGCTGGACCATCGGGATTTACTCGACTCTCACTGGTTTTTCTTTTGCACGCGGTGCAGGAATGCGACGCATCTTTCTCGTTTCTCCTTTCTTCTCGCTCGAACGCCACAGGAGAAAGGGAGATCGATGTCGGTACCGTAACTGCACCTTTCTCTCGCGCCGGGCGACCGCCAGATGCGTTATTTTCAGACGCCACGCCGATCTCCCGCGCGATGCGAAAAGATCGTCGTGCGGGATTACGACGGGAAACTACGGGGTGCTGTAGATTCTTTTTAATGGGTGTGTCCGTCCCATATAACCAGAGCTTCACTCGATTCTTTTCGAGATCTGGTTCATTATCTGTAGCAGTGATAAGTATCTGCTCAGTGAAACTTACTGACAGTTCGTTTCTTTAACAACAAATTTTTGTCGATTTTCATCTCCATATCTTTACGGGGTAATAATTCGCGTTTTCGAGAAAGTTGATCGCTTGGATTATGTTAAATGATCAAAAAACTTGATGTGCTACAAACTTTTTGAAAAATATTGCTCTTTCATCTGATCACTGGCGAAACCATGAGAAGAAACCATAAAAGCAATAGCTCTCTCTCTCTCTCTTGGAATCTCTTTTTTTAAAAATATTTATGCAAAATGTTATATATTTAAAATATTATATTTTTAATATTTTTAAAATGCTTAATCAAAATTTTAATTCTAAAAATACTTTTTAATTTAAAAAATTTAAATAATTATTATAAAATAAGTAGATTCCATTGTATATTATTCTTTTTTGGTGTTAATTTAAATAAAATGATACGAATTACACACACACACATACACACACTTAAATAATACTTTTTCAAAATAATACTAATAATAATTCAAATATTATTCTATCTTTTTATATATATTGGACCTCTTCAAAAATTTCGTTTGCGGCATGCCAATGACTTCCAAATTTCTGGATCCGCCAAACATTTGATTACATTTTTTTGCACTCTCTCTCTCTCTCTCTCTCAATAAATATATGTGTTTGTGTGTGTGTGCGTGTGCGTAATATATTAGTCACTACGTTAGTTTTTTTGCTTCACAAAAAAGTGTGTCGATTTGTTTTGGAACAGTCAAAGCACATGGATTTTTTATCATGATGCGCTAGACTTCGTTATACTTCGCCTTCTTTTTGTAAAATCTTCTGGGTCACCGCGATTTGCTTCGTTTGGAGATCCGTGGCGCTTG
The DNA here is from genome assembly GCF_001594075.2 of Trachymyrmex cornetzi. Lineage (NCBI taxonomy): Eukaryota > Metazoa > Arthropoda > Insecta > Hymenoptera > Formicidae > Trachymyrmex > Trachymyrmex cornetzi. Next base: position 1,614,329 of record NW_017296957.1, read on the forward strand.
GATACGATCAAGTATCTCATTTCCTCCTCCGGTCAACAACATTGATGTCAAATACCGCAGAAAGAGTTAAAAAAAGAAATAAACGAGCGATTTTAAGGTGATAAAATGAAGAAAGTTATATATTTAATGAGCGTTTAAAATAATTTAAAAGCGATATCAAACAGAAATTAAGGCTGCTCAAGGAAATGAAGGGAAATGCCTCTTAATATCATACAATAAATTACATAGCCGGAAAAATAAATTCTTTTGTACGCGTGATTCAAATAAACATTCTAATGAATTATAAATTAATTAATGAAAAATGATAATTATAGTTGCATTTATATTGGAGTTTAATTTTATTTTTTTATAAATTCTACATGTTTATCACACAAGAACTGAAGATTGAAAAGAAAAAATAAAGTATATATTACAAAATGAAATAAATAATATTTTATTACCAATATTTTACTTCTTTCAATAACCTTTTTACTTAATTTTAGCTTTTTTTTATGTGTTAATAATTTCTACAAATATATGCAAAGTATGTTTCTATAGAAACTGTACATTTCTAAAATTTACTTTTGGATGTGTATTAGTATAAATTTACAAATTTATTCAATTCAACATTTATATATTAATAATTAATAATGTGCTAATTTGCTATAATCAATAATTATAATATTATATCTAAAAGATTAATTAAAAAATTGTGTATTACATAATATATTCATATATGATAGTAAAATATTTACTTTTATGTAAAAAATACAGTTTCTTGCAATTTTTTGATGTAATTTTTTGCGTAAAATTTTTCCTAATAACCGTGAATTTTCTGTAAACAATTGTTTTAATTTATTTATTTTTCAGGCTATCGATTACACAAAGGTTCATGATCTGCCGGTGAAGCAGATAGTGCAACCTTATGTGATAGAAGAGAAGAGTTCTGGGCAAACAGACACCGAAGATCATTCTAATGATTTCGCGAATGTCGAACTAAGTAGATCAGCAGTTCACGCCGACGAGGAGGGAGGATCGAATGGTGTTTCCAAGACCGATTCCTCGCCGCCAGGATCGATTTATGCGACGTCGTTCGCCAAGACAAGTGTCCGTTTAGAGACAACCAACAAGTATCCATTTAAAGAATATTCAAGTCTCGAGCCAGGGTATACCGAGGATGTGTTTCTTGTCGAAAATGCCGGCAATTTTGGACAAAAAGTCCGGCAGGATCATCCACATGACAGAACAATTGTCAGGACTATCATTTCGACCAGCGAGGACCGAAAGGATAACAAGCACACGAAGTCTTTCAGCAGTACTGTGTTGCCTCTTCAAAATGAAGATAACTATAAAGGGCTTTATACATCAGCTACTCAAGAACCATTTGTGCTCGCATTGAAAAAGGAAAGTAGTTTGGCAGATGAATCGTCTTCTGATGCTTCCAAAATGGTTAAGTTTAAAACATTGGAGAATTTCGATGAAATTTTCAGTGAAATTACAACGGAAAACTTGTCAGGCAACATTGCTTCCATTCTCGAGAACGATGTCGTGCCCGAAATTCTTCCGACACCACAAACAAGATCATCCCGAGTGCATAATGATACAGTCAACGAAAAAATCACGGAGAAATCTGTGGAGTCTACTACAAAATCGGAAAACGTGAGAACATCGACGACTGTAGAGATTAGTCCTTCGTTTCAAGCGAGATTTTCAGGCCCCATCGTAGTGGCCGACTTGCCTGATAGAGAAACTCAGGAGATGGTTGATTATATGGATGATATATCCGAAGCGTACAAACCAATCGAGAACGCCGAGATTACCTCGGAGACTGACGCCGGAGGCTCAAAAGTGGCGGCTTCAACTATAACATCCTCGGTTATGCTAAACCCTCTGCAAGTTGGAATCACGCTGGTGAACGCCAATCAAGCTAGTTGGATAGATAATAGTGAGCAATCTGTCGCGATGGACTATCTCCAGGATTATCCTCAAGACGATCTACAACGTCTATCAACTGTGAATAAGGAATTTGTCAAGAACAATGACAATCAATCACGTATCGATTATCAAGATGAGAATTTTGAACGTGACGAAGTTGAGAAGCAAGTTGAGGTTGATATAAAAAAAGTTCCTGATACCTCTGTTGAGATTCAAAAGTCCATCGAGCTCTTCCATACCGCGCCAGTGCAAGAGATTCATTATCCTCCGGAGTATATTCAACAGACGTCAAACCTCGGTGTTATCGAAACGAATAATATTGGGAATTGGCAGAAATCGAACCAACTATATGATCAGATCGAGCAATCAGAATTGCGACCAACTTACGATATTTATCAAGGTAATACATAATTGACATCTTTATTAATAATAACGTCCATATGACGTCAGTTTGCTACTTGAATACAAGACGGTTTTGAAGTAAAAATACCGGTTATAAAAAGTTGTTTAAGATTATACGAAATATAATAGAAATTAATGTATAATACATTTGTATTACATTTATTTATTTTTAATTATTAATAGTAATCTCTTTGTTTTTATCGTTCAAATCATCGTTATTCCGCTCAAAATATGTGAACGGTAAAGTTAAAGAACTCTGCCCTAATAATAATTTCAAGATAATATTAACTTTCACCAAATTTCTTTAATACGGAAAGAAGTCTATGACGCAAACTTATATTAACGTGCAACGACGAATTAATGTTCATATGCGCGTAATATTACTCGCACTATCAAAGCACGCATCAGCGCCACTACAAATTGCCAGTTTTCACCCATACGTGATGGAATGCGGTATATAATGCATTAATATATATTGACTTCCGTTCCAGGTAATGACCAGGACGAAAAGAGCGATATTAAAACCCACACATCCCCGCATCTCTCACAAAAGCTTAATCAGCACGAATACAATGCTCTCGAGGACGACGTTGGCAGACCGATAGCTTCGATTGTCAACACTAACAATAAGTATTCATCGGGTACTCACGAGCAAACGCCCTTTGAGTTGCAGTCGTTCAAATACAACGGCATACAGCCCGGTCCGTTGACCCCGAATCAATTTGATGACACGTTATACGATCAATCCAATGTTCGACATAATTTTAACGGCAATGATAACGGCATACCGCCACGCGGAAAACTTGTTGTAGGTTCAACGAAACAAGAAACAGCGAGTGAGCCTGTAAAACCGTACGTACCAAATACGTATCAGTATTCGGTGCAGCAACCGCAATCAAATCAACCGTATGATCATCAGCACTCATTCCGATCGCCGGAGATAAGGCGACCGGAAGCTACGCAACTTCTTCTTAGGATAATTCCCGAGGGATCGTCTGCGAACGGAGGTTTCCTGGTGCCGATCCCGCGGCCCCATCCGATCGAGAAAACCGTCCATATGCCGCACTCACATCCGATCGAAATCGAGAAGAAGATACCGATGGCTGAGAAGGTGCAGGTGCCGGTACCGATGCTGCATCCCGTGCACGTGCAAATGCCGATCGAGCGTGTGGTGGAGAAGCAGATCCGTCTGCCACACATCTATCCGCTCCACATTGACCGGGTGGTCGAGAAAAGGGTGCCATATACGGTCCAGCGATTAGTAGTGCAGCCTCCTCCGTACCCGCTGCACGTGAGACTGCCGGCGGCTTACCCGGCATACCCGGTGGCACCATTTAACCAGCTGAACCAGCCAACGCATACCACGGTGCCGATAGAGAAGACCACGGAGAAGCCGGTGGTTTCCTCGCTACCTCCTCGGCCGTACCGTGCGAGCACGGACAGGCCGATTGAAAGCAGCGGCTCGACCGAGACTAGATTTACAAAATATTATCAGAAGCCGCAAGAGGCGATTTTTACTGGAGGAAACGCTAATTTCCATGGTGTTGCCAGTAGCTTGACGTTCGTACCGCCGTCACAGAGCGAGACGAACTTAACGCAGTTTTACAGCGTTCCCTACAGCAGACCTTCGGCATACAGTTATAATATCGACGTCGGCAAGAACTACGTCCCTACGGCACATTTTTCCAACGTTAAATTGGTGATACTACCGAAGAAGTTTAACAGTCACGTAATACTGCGACCGCACACGGCCACAACGTCGTACACGATACCGTCCTTTGGACGGCAGATCCTGTACAATCTAGGGGAGAAGGATAAATCAGGCAAGGATGAATACGTAGGTCCTACGCCTCCGCGCAAAACCTCACAGAGCAAGGTGTTCTCTCAAACAAAAACACCGCAGTTCTCTACGAATGCCGCTCAATCATTAGCTAATATGAGAAAATCCAGGCAGCCGGAAGCGCAGCATCACGGAAGTTTCAGACAATCAAAAATGGAATACGGCTTCAAGCCACCTATGGTACCGTCCATTCAGTATGACGAAAATACCGCTAGTAAAGTAGAGAATTAATGTAATGACCTATAATAGTAATAGTAACATCAAAACAAGCGTCAAAAGTACATTACAAAAAAATGTCTAAACGACTTCCATTCTTTCAAATGTTTTTCGAATATATTTTAGATGTTTCTTGCACTCTCTTGTGTTATTTGAATGTTTCAGAATGATTTATGGCATTTATGCGATTGATCATTGAAAAATAAATTACGTATGGTTAGGAAAGAACTAATTAACAATATTTCCTTCATATCGACGAAGACTTATTTGTGACATAAATTTTAGTTTTTTAATATTATATATATATATTTATTATTGAAAATCTCTTTATCTATCACACAACATTGCTGTGTATTTTCTAATTTATAATAGTGATTTTTAACTATTTTATAATTTTACATTAGTGTTATATTTTTATTATATTTTATGTGGAAAAATGTTATATTTTTTTAATTTTATATTGCATTATCGTATAAATATCTAAAATTATTTTATTACTATTCTAAACAAATGAGAGAAAGGCGGTAGTTCGCAAATATTACAACATATAAAAAAATTGTATTGCAATATTATTAATCGCAAAGAAAGCACGATTTAATACTGTTACTGCTAATACAATACGATAATTATGATAATCCGATAATAGAATGGACGCACGTGTAAGTTTTGTACAATATATTTTCTATTTTCATACGTTATATTTCTCGATCTATTGTTTTTATTCTACATATTTTAATTCTATTTTTATTGTATATATTTTATATCATAAATCTAAATTTTTCGTTTATTTTTACAAACTTTACTACGTTGAGATCTTATTAATTGTAAAAAACATAATGCTTAAGAAAACGTACAACGGAACCTTTTTCACTTCCACTCCCTTATTGAATAAGTATTAATGGATCAAAGAGGCAGGTATTTTATCATAAGTATTCTCATCATCCCTATTCAGGGATGAAATATTTTCTGGAAGAAAATCAATTTCTATTTTGCTAAACATTAAAATGATAAAAGAACAAATGTTTTAAACAAAAATTTTATGATTTTGAAAATACTTTTTAAATCTGAATTTTTTAAGGCCTCTACCATCATACTATTTTTCTTGAGAATTAAAAAATTTGTATGACAATAAAATCAAAGTATACTTATAAAAAATAAATTTAATTATGCGTTAAAAAATTATTTATACAATCTCCATTTATGCATACTATTCAAAAATTGCAGAAGGAAAACATCTATCTGTCTATGTCCCTCTAGCACTAATAATTTTTTAGGTGAACGCTTTTTACAGGTGCGCGCTTTTTACAGGTAAATCTATTTACGTATAATTTTATGAGCATACACACCTTTTCTTTTTTTATATTTATTACAAATATTATACTTTTTATACTTATGGCAATTTACAGTAGCAATTACTTTGATCGTTGACTTATCTCATTTATATGCTGCAAATTTACTAGCTTCCCATTATCATTAATGGATATTATGCCTGCGGTAGATAGCATATAACTATACATACTATACATATATATATTATGAGATTCAGAGAACTGAATTATCGACATAAATATTTAGGAATAAGAAGAAAAATAAAATTTGTCTAAAATATTTGTATTAATAATAATAAGATAGAGTTAACAACTTTATCTTACAATTAGTGACTTAACATAATTTATCTCGTTTAATATAACCAATATACATAAAAAAGAGTTAACAAATAGTTTATTCTTTAAATTTAAATAAATTTAGCAAGTAAGCGCATTTAGTATTTACAGCGCGAATAATGCAGTAGAGATTCATTTCTTTCTACCACATTACCCAATTTCATTATGTTTCACATTCGCCTAGCTAAACTGCATTTTTTATTTGCAATAAAATTTGGTAACACTCTCTATATCTCCGAGAGCATCGTTGCGTATCGTTCAGCGAGCCATGGCATGATTTTCCGTAATACCAGTATTCGCGAATTATTCCCTTGTTGTTTGACTCGTTAAAAAGTCTGGCAAACAGCACTTAACGTAGCATGACGATTTAATAATCTGCACGTTAAACAGTTGTAAAATTTTTCGGACTTGTATAAAGATGTAGGCAGATATTCCATCAAGTAATCAGATACATTAAAGCAAATGGAACATCGAAATTAACGTTAAATCTTCCGTGTGTGTGCATCGAATGTATCAAAACCGCATATTTGATACATCTCATTTCAATATAATTTTCCGTGAAAATATCCTTCTATAGAATGTAAATATCGTACCGTCATTACCTAGCTACTGAATAATCCACGTTGCTGATGATACTGACTCATCATAGCTAATCCGAACGCTTAGTGTACTGGTTCTCTAAATGCTGTATTAAATAAAATCAAAGAAAAAATGCCTAAGAAATTTTGAAAATATTAAACCTGTTATTAATTAAATAATTTAATGAGAAACGCTTTGCTTTTCTCTTTCTTTTTTTACTATTTAATATCTAAAATTATTAATGTATTACTGAAGGATTATTATTTTTAGCATATAAGTTTACAAATAAACAATTTATTTTAATAAATAATAAAAATATATAAATATAATTTAAATTTCTGTAGGTTCGGCTTTAGGTTCGGATTTAGAAGGAAAGTGATTATCAAGACACTCCCTCAATTATGACAGACAAAGCTACTTATTCTGGCTTTTTTGCAAGTCATCTAGCATGAACCAGCAATCATCGCTCGTCGTTATGCGCACAGTGGTGGGATTCCAACCGGTGGTGAGGACGTTGATGAGGGAGAGATTGCGTGATCGCTGGCGCTGAATTGCGAAACGGAATTATCCGCCGTTAGGTAATCATAGGTAAGAAGAGCAAATAGCGTCAAATTTAAATCAGATTGTATCACCACGCGGCATTCCTGAATGGTGGCTCTCTGGTTCTCCTGTAGAAAGCAAGCAACGCGTGAAACGCATCACTTAGGAAAGTCTCACTTGAGCTTAAGTGCCAGTACGGATACCCCCCGTCAGCTCCGACAGTCTTTGAAGATTACTGTTGTATTGCACGCACAATGTACGTAGTTTTGTGTAGTAATACCTAATAATGATTTATCATAATAAAAGTACTTATTATATCTCAAAATTAATAATATACTATATTACCTATTCAATAATAATATAAAATTATAATTTGTAATATTATATAATATAATTTGTAATAAAAATAGTGTTTCTTGCATTAATATGTATGCACATAAACTAATTTCACTAATTTTTTATAAAATTTCGAGAACGAACACTTTGATGAGTATTTCAATTAATAACAGATCAAATTCACTTCTAAATGTAATTTATCTATTTGAAGAGATTCCAAGGGTATCTTTCTTCTCTCATATAATATACGTATACTTTTATGATGTTGCTTGTATTAACGGTAAATGTACTTATAAGGCCAACTTGTGTGATTCCGTACAATATACTGTCAACTTGTTGACAAATTGTGGGATAATCCACGAACGGAACTGTTATTTCGAGACAAGCGGTGTGTCATTAAAAACAAATAAACTTCTACGAAACCGTATACCGTATCGCATGTGAAGAATGACAATTCGTCTGGGTGGTCACGTCGCAATGTTTTTGTCATCCTTCATTAAATCAGAACGGTAGTCTCTCTATATTAATATAATATACAGTGCAATTTAGATGTTACAATGAAAAATGGACATAAAACCAAATAAGTTTCAGACAAGAAAACGAGGAAAATGCTAAATTAGTTAATTCTTTTTTTTTAAATTGATATTATTTTTCTAATAATAATCAATTTTTTAAATAATTTTTTATATTACATACAATCTCAATTTTCAAAATATTCTATGACGTCATAATCCTGAAAAATTTGAAATTAATCTAGTATTGCACGAAAGAATTTCTTTAACTTAAAAAAACATTGTTTTGTAAAAGATTAATAAAATTAATAATAGATTCAATATTTGATTACAAAAATCTTATTCTTCAATATTCATATTGAATTCTTTCGATAATTGGAAGTTCCATCAATCTATATTCTTAATATTGAATGAAGTAAATCTTTTTAGTATGTCATATGGTGTAGGTAACATATGGTAATAAGATAAATCATATTAAAATAGCCTTTCTTTACAACGTCAACTTTACGAATTTCTCAGGATTGCGACATATAGAGCATTTCTAAAATTATAATCCTATTAAACACAAAAGAGAAAAAATCATAAATTACTTCTTTCTTTACATTTCTCTCTCGTTAAATTCTGCTACTGAGCATTCTACGCATCTTTCTTATATATTTCTGTTAATGTTACATGAGAAGATAAAGTATGTCCATAATTGGATCCGCTATAAGCGAAAGGATTAACCCACCGTTTGGGTATTACGCGGTCTAACTGCTTGACGTAACGAGCTACATACGTTGCATTAGCATATCGTTACGGTTGTCGGTGCACGCCAGTGCAGGCATATTAATATTACAAGTATGATGACACCCCGTTGCTTGCGTTACGTGCAGAGATCTTTCAAGGACACGCGGGATCAGCGTGCGTATTCACAAAAGAAGAAAAAAAATGAAAGGTGAGAGAGCGCCGTTAGTAATGCTCCAGATGAGCGTGTGTGCCCTTCCTCGTGCGCGGTGACGACGCGTTATACAAAGAGGATCGAAAGGCAGGATTTACGGAGCGAACGCGCACGCTGGAGGATTTCATATAATTAAGATTCGATTGCGCAACTCTTTAAACGAGAGCGATGTTACCCGCCTGCTGTGCGTGCCTCTTCGATGTAATCCATCCTGATTCAGGGGCGTTTACATCCACATTGTTTAAATCGACGAGTGTATATAGACGATTGTTCAAAGGTTCAAGTTTTTGTTCTATCAAATCGTGAAGCACTTTATATTTGACATTTCAGCTCCAATAGATAGAGTAGCCTTAGTTAATAAAATCAGCTTTTTCATGTAATTTATAATAAGTATAAATATGCACGTATGTATATCTTATGATTGAAAAAGCACTGATCTTAATTTATGGATGTTAATGTAAGGAAAAAATGACTTTGCTGAAGCATCTTTAAATAAAAATATTTATTTAGATACAAATCCAAAAATAATGAACTACCAAAAATAATTATGTAGAATGTGTGTTCGAACATGATAATACTGCAAAATATTTTGACATTCTAGTATAATCAAAAGCTTGAGCGTTTTATTTAATTATATTTTGATAATCGCCTAAAATTATTTTCAGATCTGCATTTATCTAAATTTTTAAATACTTTAGCAAAATCATTCTTTCCGTCTATGTTTAAAATTTGTCATTCTTATTTGATAAATAGATAAAATTATTTGAATTATTAATTGAAAATTAACTACTTAATTTTTATAAAGGTATCAAAAACTATTTTTTATAAATGGTGGAAAATGATTGATTTCTTAAACATGATGAAATATTAGTCTAAATGACCCATAAAGCAAATTCTATATAAATGAATCAATTAAAAATTTGAATTCATCAATTTAATTCTTTTCAGTTCTCAATGAAACAATTATTTATCATAAGTATCGACTTTAGACTGTCTTTATAATATATTCTAATAATAATACTAATTAATACGAGTATATATATATAGCTCAACGTCTTCCTACGCGTTCTCTATGCACTCTCCCTTCAGCGTCCTTTTAACAGGAGTCCTGTATATCTCTCGGCAACTAACGAGCTCGTTCCCGTGGACCCACTCGTGGACTCCAGCGTACGCGTCCGTTGGTCCTGCGATTTAATTAAGACTCAATTGCCTAATTAGTTCGCTCGAAGGCGAGCAGCGGCGTACCGCGCCGCGGGCTGTCCCACGCGATGAAGTAATCAGCTTTCTCCGCGGCGTAGACGCGGTTCAAATCGGATCCACTCTGCTCTGTTCGTCCATGCTCGCTCGCTTGCTTGCTCCTGAGGCCCGAAATCGCGCGAGCCAGCTGAGAGAACAATGGGAAATAAAGCGCGGGCTTTCCACACAAGCGCAGCCTCCCTATGTGAACTGGAGTACATGCGGTCGCCGTCTCTTATACTGCCTACGCTGCACCGCTCGAGCGAATCCCTTGGCTCGCTCCCCCGACGCGCGACGGTGGTGGCGGCGACAGGAAACGGATCTTCTCCGTGGAAGCGGAGTATCGAGAAAGGGAGAGAGAGAGAGCTCTCTATATAAGCACCAGTATGCGCGCCGAAACGTCACCATATTTCAGCATTCAGTCCAGTGCTCTTCTTTCATTTCAAACGGTGTCCGAAGCGTCGTCTCCCGCACCACCCATCCCCGCGATCTCTGTTCCCCAAGCATGGATTTGATAGTGCGACAGGTAATGCACTGCTCGACGAAGGTGCAGACTCGTGATTCGATAAATAAATCGGTTATCAGTTGAGCTTTTATCTTTCTCTCGGGAAAGCTTTTGAATCCGCCGTGTGATCGCGGGTGTGCTTCCGGGGGGTTCCCCGCGCTCTAAGTGTGATCACCAAACAAAATGATCCGCCGTGAGTCTCTAGCAAGGCCGTGAGTCTCTTAATATCAATACAATTTCGCTGAGTTCAATTTAGCCGTAAGTACGCGTATGAGGAATTTACATCAAATCTCGTGTTTTGTTTATTCGCGAGCAATTATACAAATCATTGTTGCATGTACTTGTATGTGAAATTATATCAGCGAAATTATATCAGCATTAATTCTTGGTACCTATTATTGAGTAAACGCATGCACTTAGTAGATTGGCATCAAGTATTTGTATGTGAGCTTTATTTCATAAAACTTATTCTGACACTAGAACCATATTTAAATAATGTAAGTTTCTGCTTAATGGCACAATTTGTATAAAATTAATAGTTAATTAAAAGTAAGAAAAAATTGATCTAATTGTAAGATTTAAGGCTAAAGCCGTTTTATTTATAGTCTGTTCTTATTTTAAGAACATCTTAAGTAATATCTTAATTAAGATGTTAATACAGCTCTATGACTGACTTATATGACATCTTAAAATTATACTTAAAACCGTCTTAAATATAAGGACTAACTATGGATATCGGCCTAAGTCTAAACATTGGAAAAAATAGGATTCATACTGAAGAAAAATCAGGACAAGGTGAATGTCTTAGTACTTAATTTGCAAAATTAGGTGTTACAAAGACCAAAAAGGATATAGATATATATAAAATAATATACATAAAACTAAATTCTTTTTAAAATTTATATAATTAATTTCTCACTATTGTTTGTCATCACTATTTATTGAGCAAATTGTGTGCAATATTAAATTATATTGTTTTCCCTCAGTTATTATTTAATATTAAAAATATTCTAAATTTATGAGATGAGATCTGAATTTAAAGTGTATTTATTGAATGTCCCCCAATTATTATATAAAGGATTTTTGTCAAGCAATATTTTCTCTGCTTTGCTTCCATTTTTTGCTTCTCCTTTTCGAATAAATATTGAAAAAAATAATATATACATGATATTAATTAAAAATTTTATGTTATATATATTATATATATTTATTCATTATAACAATTTTAATTATATATATATATATATGTTTAAAGATATTATTTCAATAAAAAGATTTTTTATTTTTATCTGTTTTATAGCATTACAAAATTATTATAAATTTGAGCTCTGTAATATTGTAAAACAATAATTGTGATACAAAAAAATCAATCAAAATTGATAAGAAAAAAACAATCAGTATATAGAAAAATATCTAGATTACGAAAAATGAAGAACTAAAATGATAATGATACTGTAAAGCAAAAGAAAAATTATGCATGTTGGATATTTCTAATATGCCATACCTCTCAACCAATGTAAACAGCGATATACTCATTAACACTGTTATTATTAGGACAATACTTTAATTTGCATATTCGTACACTGCATGTACATAAGGTAGATTAAGATGTGTCATGATTAATAACTTGTAATTATGTTAACACACATAATTATTACACAACTATTACACACTTATCTATTTACTAAAGTAGAGAAATTAAATTAATTAACTGGTATAGGGTAAAGAGCTATTAATTCAGATTACTTTTATTAATAGAATTCAGTTTTTAGGAGATATTGGGGTTTGTAGAATATATTATTATTCCTAAAATTGTTTACATGTCATGTATCAAATTCTATATATAAGTATATATCAGATTTTATTAATTTATACAACTCTTAATATTAGGTGTTAAATTTAATTTCTGCCGTTTTTTGTCTCCAAAATTGATTTGTTTCGAAGGCAAGATGAATGAATACCTTAATCAAAGTAATTTCCTCCATTTTCTACTTTATTACTAATTAATAATACTTTATTAATAATACTTTGATTAAGGTAATACATTAAAAATACATTAAAAATATGTATAAATAAAAATATATACTACATATATATTTATATATGTACAAAGTACAATGTATAAATTGAATAATTATGACTTCTTTATAAGTGTCAGCTTAATCAACCGTTGCAACATTTCGCGAAACTAATTTGTGCCCACGCAAGATTCTATCTTCACTTATACACAGACATTAGCGTGCTAAAGTAGCTACTTAATTATCTGAAAAATCGTGCGTATGAAAGACGTTTTCCCGCGGAAAAGTCATGGATTACGTGCCTAAGAGCTCTCTGATTCCTTTACCGTTATGTTTAGTCTTGCGTCAGTTTTTAAAGTGCCGGTGATGTAATATCGTGCACCTTCTCACGATACGGTAGAAACGAGAGAAGAAAAGATAGAGGCACATGAGTCTAATTTCCCGCCTACGCAACTTGCACGTTGTTGATCATCTGACGTTCTCATCTAACGCATGGAAAGCATCCCTGGGAAGTCATCGGAAATATTTTAGGAATTAATTAGCATTTCGCTGGCAGTAAACCTTTTAATTTGAACCGTTGTATTATTTCGTTGTATTTCATATACTACGCGAAAATTGTACATGTTAGTCTACGTGTCAAGTATTAACTTTGTAACATATGAATATGTTGCGAAGATAAATTTCTTCCTTTCCAGTGATTAATTTAACACAAATTATTTACACTAGCTAATATTAAAAATAATAAACTCTATACATATAAAAAAATTTTATAAAAAACAATACATAAATACCTAAGAAATTTAAGATTTTCAAAAAAATTTGTTCTTTGGAAACTCATTGTTTTCATATCACAGAAAGAAACTAGTAGAGGTAACAGTCTTCATTATCTTTGCGTCGGTATATTTAATGTTAAACAGAAATAATCGACGAATATTTGTTTCTTTTTATTTTGAAATTAAATATTTATATTTATTCTAAGCAGAGAATCGGATATTTATTTCTTCAAATAGAATTATTTTTCAAACAGATTTTTTTTATTATATATGCATATTTTTACATTGATATCATTTATGTTTATGCGTTTTCAATAATTTAATAAATATTCTTGTGCAGGTACTATTCGCCTTGATGGCGAGCATCAGCATTGTGCTTTGCGAACCACCCCTCAGCAATCAGTACGGCGTTCCAGGAAATTACGCAGGTGGAGGTCATCATGGGGCACAAGGTGGTGGGAATGGATTTGGGGGCCATTACGGTGGAGGACACGATAATCAAGATTACACGGACAACGAGGTATTTATAATACTTACCTGTGTCTAAGCAACTTTTAATGAAATTGCATACACGATTGAAGATAATGTCTCCTATGTCCTAATGCCTTCATCATAACTTTGTGTGTGCTGTTTTTTTATTATTTTATACTTACTAGTTTCTCTCGAAATAGGAATCGATATTTTCTTGACAATAATTACAGCTTTATGCTTAAATTTAGAACAATTTTTTTTAATATTCGATATAAAAAAAGTAGTTTTTTAAAATATTTAACGTAAAAAATATTTTTAGTTATTAAAAGCAATTAAAATTGTAATTATAAATTGAATGATTAATATTACAAAGTTTAATTTGGCAACAATGTAAGTACTAGTACAAATGTATCGGTAAAATGTAAAAGAAGTGATTTAGAATGTTTACAGGGACGAGATATTGCAATTGTCCGATTAAAAAATTTATGCAATACAATCTGACATAACGTGGGATCGAATCCCGGCCTCCTATCATCTTTGATCTTCATTCGATGATTACTTCAATAGCTGGTGCAACACGTTTTGCGAAATCAGGCTTCAAATTGCGTGATCGTAATTAACCCAGACGCTCGTTAAGTAATTAAGCGGAATATTTTTTTATTGATAAATCATTTATAAAATAATGCAAAATAATTGGTATCAATTAGCGACAGAGAAATATTTTTATTTTTGTAAAACATCATTGGTAACTTTCGAAGTTGCGATTCTAATTTATGAAATTAAAATGATTCATGATGAATCAAAATTTCGCCGATGATTTTGAGGATTGTATAATCCGCAACATTAAGGACAAAGTATATTGCGTCACCAATCAGACGCTCTTTTGTACTTCAGAGAATGCAGATTCAGAATGTTGCTTTCTAAATCTAGATCCTTGCCCCTAATGTATGTATCGCCGATGATTCTGACGACTCTTGCGAAAACGTAAGGCACTCCCGAGGTCAAAGTTGATGATTTCAGATCTAGAATCGGTCATGTCTTAGAAGTAACATTGAACTCTTCGGATAAAGAAAGGTCTGACCTCATTTCATAAATCTCATCCGGAGGAGTGCGCTTTGAGCTTGAACTAACTCTATTTTCTGAATGACCTCATGATTCTTTTTGTAGCCGGTGTGTAGGATGATGAATCTTAAGGCACTTAATAATGTATTATGATCGAGAAAGATGTTACTTTTATCTTTTATAATCTCTCACGATTTGCAGCTGATATCATTATAAGATATCTAACACCCCACTTACCTCAAATTGATATTAAAGCTACATCATTTTTCACAGCGAGACATTTATTACGAGACTTTCAGTAGTATTAATTAGCGTTTTAATAAATTATTTAATTAATCATCACTGAACGAGAAAATTGTTTGGCAATTGAAATATTTATAAATTAAATCAATAATAATTAAAAGTTGATAAAGAAAAATGTAATATTTAATATTAAAAAATACCAGCTTGCATATAATTAATCTTAATATATTTTTTCGCAAATCCAGTTTACTTTAAATGTATCTTTGCTTAAAGTTAACGTAATTAAACGATTTTTTTTCATTTTGAAAATCAAAATCCACAAGAAATAAGATTATATAACTTAAAATTATATAAGATTATGAAAAATATTTGTCACGAACAACTTTTCACAACGTAGTTGAAGAAAATGTTCTGGTCTACTGACCCGTGAATAGATACTGATTAAGATTAAGAACTCATTTATTTTAAAATATCATAATGATTAAAAATCGAATTTTTTTTATTTTTGTTTCATTTTATTTTTTTGCACGTTCAACTTTTTTCATTTTTCAATTTAATTAATTATATTTATTAAAAAGGTACATATTGACACGTCCCTATGATATTACAATAAAATGTAGTTAGCAAAAAAAAATTAAATTCCTTGCTTTCTCACATCTTAAAGAAAAAGAATCATATTTCTTTCGTACGAGCAAATCATCGCTTGCACAATATATCTCGCAATCAATTAGGTTAAAAATCTATGATCGAAAGATGCTTTATATATATTCTGCTCTCAGCTTACTACTCGCACATTGTTTGAGCACGGCGCGATTACGTTAATCGAAGATCGACGCATCGCGCTCAAGTGTCTCGAGATGCTACAAATTCGAGTCCGAGAGCGAGAGCATGGCGCAAACGGGCATGATGTAACAATATTAATAGGGTGAACCGCGACCGCGGGCATAATTCACGGTAAATCGTTATTGCTGGTTAGCTAATCGGGGATCTGAACGCTCGCGAGATGCGCGTTCGCATCTCGCGCGAATCTGCCCGTCGGCGAACGAACCGCTGCTGGTGATAGTAGCGGTGATGGTTGTGTGTGCTATGAGCCAGATTAAATCGCGGCAGCTTCTCTTCAGCACCGTCGTCCGCTCTACTTTGCCGGGACGAAGGAAGGAAAGCTTGTCGTCCTGACTAGAGGTTGCGCCATTGCTGCATTAATAAACGTGTATCCATTCCAGTTATTTTTTTCATGTACCATCTTTCCTCATTTATCTCTGTACTTTTACATGTTGCCTCCTCTACCTTTCTCTATATATATATTTTTCGTCATCTTCTACGAAAAAATAAAGGAGCGAGATACGAATTCGCGAATATCTGATTTTGCTTCAGCCCAAGGCCTACGAGTTCGGCTATTCTGTGAAGGACCAGGCTACTGGAAACGATTTCGGTAGGCAAGAGACGAGTGACGGCGAGACCGTTCGTGGCGAGTACAGAGTGCAGCTTCCGGATGGTAGGACGCAAATTGTCACTTACACCGCCGACTGGAGGACCGGTTTTCACGCTGATGTAAGGTACGAGGGTACCCCGATTTATCCAGATCAGTACAACACGCAGAACGCCGGGTACAATGCTGGTCAAGGTTTTATCGGCGGTGGAGGCGGTGGATATACCGGAGGTGTGTAGCATAGAACGTTTAACATTTTACTCCTAACTCTTTCAAGCACGGTACATCATACTTGACTTACGTATTTAAAAATATTGTTCAGCGCTTTTCAGAGGACAAATAATATTTACCAAACTAAATGAAAAATATGTAATTAATATAAATCAAGAAATTAATTTTACCAGCGATAGAATTAAACGATTTATAACTTTGATAATTTAGATTGTTTGCAATTTTTGTGTAGAATATGTATCTCTTCGTACGAATTAATTGTTGTTGTGCATCATATATAAAAATATTAAGAATGGATTATAAAAAAGCAAATTTTTTACGAGATGATATTCGTGAAAGTATACCGGAACAAATTATTTGAATATATTAGGGTTGTCACAAATTCCTTATCCTAAAATTCTACAACTTTTCCTGATTTCCAGACAAAATTTCATGATTTTCCTTGATGCTTTCAATAGTATGAAATTTTTTGTATTTTTATCTTGATTTGGAAACCATCAAATATTTTGTTGAGACAACAATGTGAATTACTATTAATGTTGCTGACGCATTTAATTGTGAAGTTGGTGGCATTTCAAACCTGCGTAGGTGTGAAATACGCGTATTAAACTTTTTTAAAAGCAAGAATTTTCATTTTCCAGAAAATTTTGCAAAGTTTCCTGAGTTTTTCCTGGCCACTTTCCTGATTTCCCTCATTTCCAGTTTTGTGGCAGCCCTATATATTAAATATTCCATTCTTTTAAACACACACACACACACACACACACACACACATATATCTTGTATAATTTTTATTGTTGTTAGAAATCCCGTGTATGCATTACATTATCTTTTGACGTTTTATATCTACAGGTAATCAAGGCGGTTACAACTATCCATCTGGCGGCGGACACTATGATAACAACTACCAGTTTGGTTCTAATGCCATAGAGACCAGTTATAATAACGTCGGTGGGAGAAATAATTATCCGTCACCCACGTATGGTCCCGCTTTCCATTAGAATGCATAAAAAGTATTATATAGGATATACCGATCCCGCTTGTGAGCGCAGTCTTTTTTCCAATAAAGACATTTTTTCATAAAAATTTCTTATTTGTATCATACCACCAAACCTTAATGGCTTACCATGAAGAAAAATCACATTTTATATTCAATTTTCCGTGTGTTTTTTTTTTATTTTACTATTGCCAATCGTACATACCTTTCACAATTTCGTTATTTTCTTACGACGTGAAAAGTTATGACAATAAGCACATATATCTATACGTGATCAAAATGTTGCGACATCAAGACTAATGTGTGACAAATATAACACTTCCGTTATAATTATACATGTGAAGGAGCATCTTGATTATTTAACCCTGCCACTGTATTCGCCCTGTGTTTATTTCACATCTCGTAAGTAATCTTAAAGAAGATAGAGACGCGCGCCCCATATTTGTCTTAGGTTTCTCATATAGAAGAGATGAGATAAAACTCTTTTTCCTGTGAACAGTTACTCTCTCAGAGGCTTATGTTAGCTGCATTCCTCTCTCGTGCAAATTATGTTCGTAAAAAAAAGTCCATACAATATTCCTTTACTACATTTTAGAGAATATTATACTTTCTAAAAACATAAAATAAGATATAAGGTATTTTATTATTAATAAATTTTTGTGCGTTAATCAAGTATTTTAAATTTTTGTGGTTTATAGCTCTTTTGGTAAAAGAATACCTTTTTTTACACATAATGGTGAATTGTTTGCAAAAAACGAAAAATGTATGCTTTTTTTCTTATTATGTCAAGTTCAGCATGTGGGGTACTTGTAAGTACATCGTCAGAAGATGCTGCTGTTTTGCATTATGTCATCAGGAAGTTTACGTGCCCCTCCGTGAAGATAAACTTTCTCTAATGTGTAATACCTAAATTGCACACTGCAAATTTCATTAAATCGCAAACACACATTACCACAAGTATAAAAGTATTTGTGCCATTATCATTCTATACGATCGTGTTAATAGCATAGTAGAAATATAAGATAATTTCACAAAACCGGTTTATTTAATCTGCATATAAGATCACTTTAAGTGAAGATTTGGATCGTTAATTAGATATTCATATTAATCGCAATAACCTAATCTTTAAACTATCGTTATAAATGCTTTCTTACTGTTGCAAATAATACGCGTATGCATATGAGGCATATGTAACATGATATATATATTATATCATAATTTTTTAAATTAAAATTATATCTAAATAAAAAATTTATAATATATATATACATATATGTATATACATGATATATAAAATAAAATTAAACAACTATATAATAAATATTAAAATAAAATTGAATTCTGTATTAGTATCATATTTTTAATACGAGTAAAATAACAAAAAATGAATGCAATAAATCTGAAATTTAGTCACCTGCTAAAGATTCATTAAAATTTTTTTTAAATATGCATATAATAGCATAAAATTATTAATATCCTTAAATGCTTATGATAAAAAAATTATTAAATTGCTTTAATATATGATATTGCTACTCCAGTTCTGTTTACAATTTTAAGGCTAAAATAAATTTTAGTGCGCGATTCGCAAATTTAGATATAAATTTACACCGAGAAATCTTAATACTGCTTCGACTGAAAATAGGATTATTTCTCTTAATTGATTTATTCTCGTTGGTTTAAAACGAATTATAATTATTCCTTAAAAATGTCTATTCTCTAGGAAAATAAACATTTTTCAGCACTGCCAATCCATCATATTCTGAAACGTGACGATGCTTTTCAAACATAAGGAAATACTTATAGTATAACGAAAGTAAAGGCGAAGGGGTAATCGCGCGCACGCGGATGTTCTTATCCAGGCTGTTACAAATTTGAGACGCATGCGGGTGTCTGTAGAATCAGGCAGTTACAAATTTGAGGCGAATCGAATAGAGGCGAGATATCTAGGACAATCGCGTGCGCGCGAAAAAGGTTCGTAAGATTTACGAGTTCACCCGCGAACGAACGAGCTGGAGATATTCCGACCATATTTATTGGTCCTCTCTGGAGAAAGTCATCGGGTACATTTTTGCCCAAGTGCGACTCACATGAATCCTCAGACCGATTAAGAAATGCTTCGTTAGGGGATTCCTGTTTGATTTCATCTTTAATGCCCGCGATTGCTCCAATAATATATTTCTCTGCACGAGAATCTCTCCCCTTCTAATTGACTCGTATGTCGAGAGTTGCACGTAATGAAGGAAACGGTCTATTAACTCCGTATATGCTTCTGAATTTTTTTTCTTTATGAAATAAATAAATGCAAATCTTGCAATATTGTAATATGATTTACTAAAATTCATTGCACCGTATATATAAATGTCTGTTTTCACATTGTTTAAAATAATTTATGTTATTTAAAATAATACTGAATATTTTTAAAACAAATTTTTACACACTGCAATATTATTAAAAGATATCAAAATAATTTATAAATTTGCATAGGTCTTAACGAGATTTAGACACGTTAAATTTTTATATCTCATCTTGGTCTTAAGCTTTACTTTGATCGTAAATGAATTTTTTTAATCACAAATGAGTTTTATAAATAAAGAACCTATAAATCATTTAACGTCGATTATAAATTAACAGTACATAAATAAATCATTGAATAGTTGTATTAATCTCATATCTATTTCTAAACAATTGATTTTTCAATAATAGTAACATAATTCATAATTTAATAGTTTTTCATTTCCATTTTAATTACTCTTTAGTATATGCAGATTTATATTTCTTCATTTTTTTGTCCTCTTTGAGATTATCTTTTAGAGAGAATTTCATTATTTAAAAATTACTATCATACTTTAAAACCCTTGGTAAGAAAAGATTGTTATGATATCAACTAATTTCTTGGCAGTCCTTGATTCTTTATTCAAGCGTACCTTCAGGAGTGAATGCAAGTCTAGTGGACCTGAAAATAGACATCGAGTTGAACTACTGTTTCAGACACCTTTATGCGAAGCATCCAGACACCGATCCCCACCCTGACTTACTTCACACGTATGGAATCTTGCTTCTTGAGAGGTGACGTACACGAACTGCAGATCTGATATAGCTCGGCCACGGTCTGAAGAAAAGAGGCCCGACAGAAGAATAACCACATACCCCACACATGTCTACAATGCGCGTGTAGCACATGCGACGAGCCTTCCGCATCGCGTGGAGCATTGCGTAATGCCGTTTATCCCCGATTACAGAGCAAATCGTGCATCCGTGAGCCTTCACTCAGATGAGTTACGTGGCCATCTATCCGGCACCGCGCTTCTACCTGCCGATGCCACACTCGATTCAGTGCCGATCCATAATTAGTAACAATTATGCCGAGATTAATTAAGCACCCGATCGCCGCGCACTGACGAATAACATTGCCGCGTGATCACGTTCACTTATTGAACAGAAAGTCAAATTATAAAATAAATTCAACTGTATGCAGTTCACAGAAAATCAAATCTAAATGCTTGAATTTAGTAGATCACGAATCTAATACATTTACGAAAAAAATATTTCTCCCATCTATTCCGCTTATATTTTTTTACTTTTTCATTACTTATGCTGCTTTTATATTTTTATTAAATTAATAGGAAAAATCAGCTTCGTGTAAAATTTATGTTTTTTTGCCAAACCGAGACGATCTTAAACGATATAAAAGATTCAACAAGATTGAACTTTCTTGCTCTGGCATTCGTACGCGTGAAGTCATTATAACGAAGCAATGCGCGTAAGTAGGCTGAAGTAGGTGATCGTGATAAATGGAAAGATGGCCCACGCATATGCCGGAATCCAACAGAGTTTGTGAAACAGCTGATTAATATGATGATCGATGTGTCTGAATTAACCTTACGCATACCGAATTTTCGGTCTTTATCTTTTGAATTGTCCGAAAAAGAAAGAACACGATGCTACTCCGGCAGCAAAAATCTTAATATATAGAATCAATAATAGAAATATAGAATATAATCAAGAATCTTAAGGAGGTTGTAAGGGCATAAAACACATATATTAATATTTTCGCTTTAAACAAACCACATACATGTGAAAGTTGTGTTCATAACATTCTGGTTTTATTGAGCAACACATTTTTATAGGTTATTTATTTTATTTGTTATTAGTTTTATTGTTATAAACAAAAATTGTTAAA
>NW_017296957.1:1636681-1649355 GCF_001594075.2 Trachymyrmex cornetzi
AAAAAAAGCGTAATTTCCAGAAATTATGTAATCGTATACAGATTCGGCAGTTATGACTCAGCTTACAATTAGAGTAGCGTAATGCATTATATTGTATTGTAATACCATTATTCTCGTATAATATAGTCTTACGTAACGCGTAAAATCGCCCAAAATTGTTAAAACGTGCGGCAAAAGGTCATTATATCTTTTCTGGATACTTTGTGCCACGCCGGCGAAATTTGCAATTTCGACGAAATTACTACCGCGTGCATATCTGATTTGTAGTAATATTCCGAAACAACTTACCATAAAGATACTACCATTACATTGTAATTACGAGGTCGTTGAAAAAGGTACTTGAAATTCGCGGTGTGCAGCACCGTTAAGCTATTGGTGATCAGTTTCACTCACGCAAGCACTTGAATCAATATCTTCAAAAAAAATTACTTTAAAAGAAGGTAAGAAGATGCCAAGTATATACGCGCGCTTATTAAAAATTTTTTTTAATTTATTTATGAAAAA
Organism: Trachymyrmex cornetzi; assembly: GCF_001594075.2. NCBI lineage: Eukaryota > Metazoa > Arthropoda > Insecta > Hymenoptera > Formicidae > Trachymyrmex > Trachymyrmex cornetzi. Next base: position 1,637,186 of record NW_017296957.1, read on the forward strand.
TATACATATATTTATATATATAATAGAAATATTTAATAAGAGCACGTAGGATACAAAATTCTGCACAATAATTCGTGCAAACGTTTTTATTAATTAATATAAAGAAGGAACAAATATGATTTTTAGCGCACGAATAATTTTGAAGAATTTTATACTCTTACTCGTCCTTATTAAATATGTAATTACTTGTTGATAAAATCTATTCGATTTATTTAAAAAAAATTTATTTTTATTATTTTATTGTTAATAAAAATATATCATTATTCAAGATTTTTTAATGCAAAAAATGAACTGCAACGTATCAATATATCCATTGCTTTTTGTCAAAAATAGTTGAGATATGTCAATATATTTTATTACTATAAAATATAGATCAACGATATTACGTAAGAACAGTACAATAGAGAAATGACTATATTTATGTGACATTAGAAATTTAATTACATTTGCATACAACGACATTTAGATAATATTACCTTCACCAATTAGTATATCGATATCATAATAATAATTTATTTTATTTTATAAAACGCGTAGCAAATTTGGTATCGAGCCGTGTAGGGTAAGGCATTAGCAATCAGAGGTATGCGATAAATTTAATATGTGGTGTTTGACAAGCATATCAATTGGATATCATATGAAATTCAAATAAAGTAGAGTACAAAGATATTTTCACCATCACTAATCGCGATATGAGTAACAGATATAATAATAACTACAGCAACGTGTACATTATAGTAAGATGGAACGGATGTTATTTCAAATTGTGTTACCATATAATCTTTCTGAGTACACGGCACAGTAATAATAATATTCATTAATCATCATCCATTAGGTTCCGTATTACGTGTTCAATATAGGATAGCGTGCTTATTGAATTCATGAATTCGCGAACAGCGTATCATTAGAAGAAAGGTATCCCCTTGTATGTGTATCTGTGTATGTTGTATGTGATCTTCCGTGATAATATTATTCGAACGAAAAGGAAATTAAATGTTATAACATTTATTAGAAAAAACGAAAGAGCGATAATCTCAATTGACAGATTTTTAAATAATGAATACATTTACCGAAATAAATTATAAGTAATATTATTTCTAATGCTAAAGATATTTCAGACTTGCTGAAATATATTTTATTAATCCTTTGATCAACTTAAAGCACCTGGTTTCTTTATAAAGTTATGCGAGAAATTATATAAATTTTTTACCTTTGTGTGTGTGTGTGTGTGTGTGTGTGTACATAAAAATAAAATAATTTACTCGCAAAAATTTCTCGTTTCATTTATGAAGTATGTTTTCAACTATAAGTATGACGCAAAAAATTCACATTTTTGACATCGTGATGCAACATAGCTGCAATAAGAAAACAGAAGTTGAAATCCCGAATTAGCGATTGCACGTAATGAATAATAAATATCATTGTATAGTGACGCTATGCGGAATTAATCGCAAAGGTACATGCAACGCTTTGAATTAGCAATTATACGAGAAATATTATACAAATCACAATATGTAATTTGTGCAATAATTTATATAGAAAATAAATAAAGATGACCTTATCATTCAATTAATTTGCAGAATTTTATACTTCAACAAAAATGTGATATATATTTTATTAATAAACGAGTTTTTTTTTAAATTAAAAATAAAAGTTATCCGTATGAAAGAGTCAATATAATGAGAAAACGGCTAAAATAATTCGAAATACCCTTTTCCAGCAGTTATAATTTAAACGTGTATTATACATACGTTGCATGTTGCACGTAATTACTGCTATACTACTATACTAATCATATCATCGTGAAAACGATGTTATTTTAATAATGCTCCGTGCAGTTATATCAGATTGTTTATGAACTCGCACGTGTTTACCTCGGGCGCACGCTTGTGAATCTCGCATGCGTGCACAATCGACGAGCGGCTTCGCATCCATAGACGCTCGCTATGATGCATCTCAGAGCGTTCTCGTAACAGCGTGGCCAATCGCATACCGGGGCAACGTATAAGGAACCCGGCATCGAAAAAGGGATCAGGAGGCAACCGCTTCGCGCGTGATACGTCAATTTATCTGCCGGCAGCTAAAATCGCGTTGCGCGATACATAATATTTATTCTCCGTGACGAGTATCTGCAACACGCAACCACAGACAGAATATCTTTGTCCCTCCTTTCCCTCCCAATCTCACCGCTTTACAGATTGGGCAAATTTTATACTGTGCGCCAATCTGGAGAACCGTGCATCTTGTAGCAGTGCTACGGCTGATTTCGCTGCGGGTTGCACCACTTCAAGTGTAACATTGACAAGAACGGCGATACGACTCTAACAAATGAAGCTTTGAGAATGAGATAGGTCATTGTAGACCCTGAACCAGGCTCTCACAAAAGGACCGACTGAATCAATACACTTTGCCAAGAAGTGTTTCTTAGCTATCTCTATAAGAACCGTTCGAGTGCTTACCCAACATGTAATGTTGAAACGACATTGAATAATACTAATGATACGGATTGAATGATATTGAATAATGTTGCCGATGTTATTTTGCGCGCAATAGAGAATATTGAAATGCAAAATGTAAAATCGACAAGATAATTCGGTTATCAAAGAGTAAGGTAATCTGGGCCAAACGTACGGCTCGGTTTTCCATGTTATTCTCATTACATTTGCAACAAACTCGTTCGCAATTTTTTAATGAAACGTCTGATTATTTACGTCACAGTCATATTTCTTGGAGCGTCCAAGTACCTGAACTATATTATGTCTCCATTTGTCTTTTCTGAAAGCTCAAACAAATTAACGAAGCTTACGTTGTACTCAAGTATCTTACATAATATTCTTTTCTTTCAACTAATCTTTTTCACATTCTTTAATGCTTTTTCATAATTTAAATTTACATTTTTCTTAGCGTTTTAACGCTTTTATTCCCAAATTATTTTACAGCTACAAAAAATTACTTATTCGTATTTTTATGCGTATTATATGACAAATAAGCGATTCATACAAATATTTGGATGTTTCGTAAATATTTTTTACACATTATTTTTATTGTAACTGTATATAATAATATTGTGGGTAAAATTTGACTTTTTTTGCCGCATGAGTGTAAACGTTGTTACGTAAAAAAAAATGGCGTTAAAAATATATGTGACTTCCTTTGATACCATTTTTCTCAAAATTTTGACGTGACAGTCATTTTTTGCCAATGGATTCGTATTCATTAACAAAATTATGTCGAAAATGACTATTCATATTCGGCAAAAAAAGCAAATTTTGTTCCACAACGTAATTTGCAAAGTTATTATACGTAGAAATCTGTATTATATATAAAAATCGTATTCTTTAGATTTGATGAATTCACCAGAATGTTTCAAGGAAGATTATAATTTTGCGCAAATTCTTATTATATTTATTAATACTTGTGTCATCAAAGCGATAATAAATAAAAGAAGATGATATTCTATATGTTATTAAAAAGTTTTTAAATTCATATTAAAATACATGTTATCTATGTAAAGTCCTTACAGTTATTTATAACAAATTCATCCATTTAAAAATATGAAAAAATTCACCACAATAATATTTTATTTCATAATTAATAACACGCAATATAACAGCAGTGGAAACGAAAGGGTTAATCATTACATGTCAAATGATTAACCGATTAAATTCAGCACGAATATTAATTTTAAAATATCTTCTCAGGCAGTTATTAATCGCTTTATTGGTTTCACTAAATTATTACGAAACCATGAAATCTTCATGGTTGTTGCGTGCCATCGATCTATTAGAAAATACATAATCAGGGATATCGTAAAATTAATCGCGAAAATTGCCGTATTAAGACGTCATTTGCACTCGCGGCTCGGGTGACGTCGGATTACCCGTAAATTTGTTAAAGGTTTGCATAAGTCGTCACCACCGAGATTTATGCGAACCGCTTCCATATCTTCTGCGAATCGGGTAAGCGCTTCTCGCGATCTTAAACGGCGGGGACGCGCGCGCGCGACGGTACACCGAATAGATTGGATTTATATTCCACTCATCTTCACGTCGCACGTCTCTCTACCAACACTCGGTCCGATTACCGGCAGGCGTATTTCTTCACATCCACCTTTCATTCGTAACTACAAACTCGGTAATTGGTTCGATACACTTCGGGTCCGAAGATGAGATCAGCGTTGCCCCGCGCGAGGCGTCTTTTTTTTATTTTTTTATTTTTTCATCCGATCAGACAGTTCGAAAGTGCGGCGTCGTATTTCGAAGGCCGTCTTCGAGATCGAACCGCGATCGGGAGGGAGGTAAAGGGACACCGGTAGATCTAGCGCTTTCCACGGGGAAAATGTGTCGAGGATCGCAGGGAGCTCGTCGGCAGATGCACCAGCGAATTTTCCTAGAGCTACCTCTGCGGCATGTGCAATCGCATTCTTACTTGCGCGTGCAACGCATCGGACGCGTTCTCGCCGCCACGTGCCTGGAATTCTTTTTATTATACGGAGATGTCGAAAATATACGTCCGCGCCAACGGAGGCCGATTGCTTAATCAGCTGACGATGATTCGCGATAGTTTGGAGAACCTCACGCTCATCTTGCGAGCAGGGAAATATTTTCTTTTCTTTTTTTTTTTAACCTATCACCTTCTGACAAGTTGATTTAATTATCCTTTCGGTTCTATTTCTGTAATATATTCGAAAGTCTACAGAAATGCGAACGCGTACATTTTTTTAGCGGATGTAATATCCCTGTGATATATTTTGCACAGAAATTATGCGTAACAAAACCGTGTCATATTGATGAATTATTATCGATTTAAATTTAAATGTTCAATTTTAAGCTCTAATTTTACATGGAATAGATAGTACTAGCTAAAGATTTGTTCCTAATATTCTCCTTTTTCTTGAATCAATACGTTAAAGTTACGCTTTAATTTTCTATGTATAATACCCATGCAAAATTCTTATTCTATACACGTATAGGAAAATGCTCGAGTAATCATAATTGCAAATTTAAAATATGTCATACCTTTCACTATCCTATCACTTTTTTCACATCTAATTGTCGATTCCAATTAATTGATATGTATAAAACATATTCAAAAGTATAATAATATATTACATATAATATTCTTAAATACTAATAATATAATAGAAACATAATTATACATGATATAATATATTTAATTATATATGATATAAACTACGCTTGTAATTATAACTTTGGGATTTTTTCACTCAAACGTCAAATATATATAAATACAGTTTATCTTTCTTAATTGCAGGAAGTTAATTCGATCAACAGATTCATTCTAACGTCTCTGACAGTAATTTTTCTGACATTCTGCAGTATAAGCAATACTTTGTTAGCTCAAGATTCGTTCACGCTAAGCTGATGATTCGGATTTTTTTCGGCACGTATCTCTACGTGACGGAAATCAATATCTATGCGGCGTTCCCGGGCGCAAGTATATGTTCTACCGTGCGAGATGATCCGATCGAGAAACCGAAAGTCACGTGCGTAGCCCCAATTAAAATTTTAAAGCCATTTCAGTCATCAACGGGCTATCTCTTCCCATAATGCATCATACGGAGTGAAGGGAAGATGCGCACCTCTCCGCCTCCCACACCCTCCCACAGTACGGTCGGTCATTCTAATACGCCAGTTAATACATGGATATACAGTACGAAGGATAAACTGTAACAAAGGGTCTGAGCAGTATATAAACTCCCCAGAGGATCATCTTCTCAGTTCGCTTCGTGTCTTCGGTTCTACAGCAATATGAATTGCCACCAGGTAGGCCACCAAATAGTATCGTGCGATGGCGGGCCGCTTTAACCCTTTCCGCTACAAGATGCAATAATTCGCCCGAGTTTTATAATTACTGCTTTGTTAATTTTAATCGTTGTTAACAATTAATTTCATTATAAACAATTACTTTTTAAAACTTAATTTGTTCTAAATCATATCAATTTTTATCGTTTATTAGTATTAAATTATTTTATTTATATTATAATGTCTTTTTTAGAAGAAAGCTCTTATAATTGAAAATTTTTAAATATAATAGAAAAAATATTTCTTTTGCCACATTATTTTGACTAGAAAGGATTAAAAAGCTTTACCGTGACCAATGTGTGTATATATATCTTTATTGATTGAGTTTTTACCCTCTAATTTAGTCATCGATGAATTTTAAAATGCCTAAAAAAATTTCGTTATTATGATAAACAATAGAAAATTAAAAGACAAGTTATCTTTCTCATATGTAAAAAAAAAAGTATAAATCAAAGGCTCTTTATAATTGATCATTTAGTCAATATGTAGTGTCTATAAGATGTTACAGCTGCCATTCTCTCTTATTCTCACGAACAAAATATCTTTGATAAAGTATGAATGAGCAAGCAATCGTAATAGACAGCTTTTAAGTTTGCTTAATAGAAGAAAATGGAAGTAGTTATAACAGGAATAAATTGCAACAGTAATCGCTAATCTGGAATCTTATAACGCTTGTGATGCGCGTATGCAACACGATTTGCAATTATCTACCATTGTGCCAGCGATGACTCTCAGCTTGGTGACAACGAACAGCCGTGAAAGGTGCGACATTTATGACAAATGTTGCAACTTATCCCGGTCACATACGCAGTTCTTATCTTTTTCTACGTACTGCAATAAATGTTGTGGCAAAAGCTGATTAAGAAATTTAATAATCAGGTGAACAAATATTGAGAAATGAAACCTAAGACAAGAGAATGGCAATTAAAAACATTTCTCAAAAATCTTTTAGCGTTTTGCTAGTGTGCTATCTGAACGAGCTTAATATTCATGTAATCGGTAATAATAGTCGGTGACAATCTTTTTTTTTATCATAAACGACGTAATAATGTAATCGAGATTAGATGCCGCATTGATAGAGCGATATGATTTCCCTGGCTACGTGATGTCGAATAACCGCATATAACGGAGGGATGTTAGATTGTGCCCCACTTTCCCTCAGTAACAAGCGATTATCGCAGCGGACACCGCAATGCCCACAATCTCGGTCCCGCAATATCTCGGCGTCTCGGTCATCTCGAGATGACCCACCGACGTGTACACTCTCCTTCGGAGTAAAAAGTTCTAGTGAGTCAAGACCGGAAGTCAAGTAATATAATCATCATTCTCTCGCAATTTCGTAATACTTAGCAAACAAGCTGTCATCACTTATAATGATTTTATGATTAGGCATTATTAATTTTTTCATCGAAAAGAGTACTCCGATATCGCATTTATCTTAATTGATCTGCCTTTAATATCTACCATTATAGATGTGTCTTCGAGCAAAGTTGCGTAGTAAGTGTACAAACATATATATTAATCTGATGTAATGATGTTTCTTTATGATTATAATTCGCTACTCACCGATCTTGTATCAAAGCCGCAGAATCTCTCTGATTGCAGTTGGCCAAGCTGGTCTTGGTGCTGTCGTGCATCGGCAGTGATGTCCTGGCGGGTCTCCTACCAGGGGGTGGCACAGGTGCCGGGGGATATCAATACAACCGACCAGGAGGCGGTGGTGGATTTGGTGGAGGATATGCAAGTGACGCCGGTTTCGGGGGTGGCAGCCGCGGTGGCGACTTTGGCATCGGCAGTTATAGGGGACGACCAAGCCAAGCTTACGGTTCACCCGGCGGTGACTCCTTTGGTAGACCAGGTGCAAGCGGATTTGGAGGACAACCGTCGTATAGATATCCGCAATTCGGCGATGGTGGCAGCGGTGGCTATCAAGACGGTGGTGCCGGAGGATTCCAAGGAGGATATGGATACGGCGGACGTGACGGCGGAAGGGTAAAATTGTTTTCCATGTATCTGCAATTGCAATGCTCAGCAGAAAAAGCAACTTTGCAATTGTTATAATTCTTTAATACGATTAAATTATTTAATTTTATAAAACTGTTTTTTCTACTGAAACAAGTCATTAATACTTTACCTTTTAAAAAAATACTGCCCACATACATCAAGTTTTATCTTATCGTATTACTATCAACGTTGCAGATTGTCGTGTATTGTACATGTTCGAAATTTAGAAAGATAAATGCTAACTTTGCAGAATAACATAATCTCAAAATATTTAGTGCTCAAAAATATTCAGTGATGTGCTTGAAAATTTCGATGATTAATAATTTAATATTTTTTTATATAATAATAAATCAAATATTCTTGGTTCTCATCGCCTTTCTGTTGCCATATACACAATGATAATTTATATATTATTTTATAGCCGCAGCCATACAGCTTCCAATACGAAGTCGTCGATCCGCCGAGCGGCAACGATTACTCTCAACGCGAGAGCAGCGACGGTAATGTCGTTCAAGGAGAGTACAGAGTTCTGTTGCCAGACTCGAGGACGCAGATTGTTCGGTATATGGCTGACGATGTGAATGGATACAACGCGGAAGTTCAATACGAAGGACAGGCTCAATATTCTCGTGGTGGTTTGGGAGGATATGGAGGAGGCGGATATCAAGGTGGCGGTTATCAAGGTCAGTATGATGCTGCGCACAAAACAGTGATACAAGGCGATGTACATTGAAAAAATTTTAATAAATATTTGTTTGAATATTTCTAAGTAAATATTTACTGAATATGTATAAACATACATTCATTTAATTAAAAAACCATTAATTTGATTTAACTATATCACTTTTTTTATTGAGTAAATATTTATTTACTGCAAGTTTATTTTTATTTAATGCTATTCAAAGAAATATGTATTAAAATTTAATAATTTCTTTTTAGTATGTTTAAATATACACGTACACAAAAAATTAAATAGGAAATTATATTAATAATCGCGCATCTTTATATTACGAAAAAGGTACGACGATATCACACATAAAACAATTCAATACGTATACAAAATTCGAAATACATTAATTATTTAATTAACTGAAAATTGTGATAATATAAAATTAATCGCTTGTTTCAAAAAGAGTTTTTTCTATGATTATAGATATCCTACATTTTTATCATAGACGCTTTATATATTCTAAACATAGACTATATAAAATATGTAGTCACATATCAATTTTAATTTCCTATTCAATGATGTAACCTACATGTTATATTACATTTATATTGTTGAATGGCCAATTATAACATTGATGTAATGTTACTATTAATTTGTGTTCAGCAATATACATAAAAGACTAGAAGAGATTACTTTTTATAATTCTATATTCTCTATCATCAACAGGCAGAGGTGGCGGTTTCGGTGGACCAGGAGGTGGTTTTGGAGGTGGCTTCGGTGGTGATAGTAATCAATATTTGCCACCGCACAATAATTATCACAAATAACCGTTTGACACGAGGCTATCTTACCAAAATATGACATACCACATGCATTTCCGGCGATAACCATTACGGACCTCCCTCGTTTACGGCTTTTATTTTGAATATACGGTAATCCTTCGCTTACACAGGAGACACACGCAAACCCTTTTTCGATCACCTATGCGTTCACGAATCACTTTCACCTATATTTAACGATTACATAAGGACTAATTAGGATAATTCTGTATGCATATGCATGCATGAGTGTATGTATTTATATATATAATATACATAATTTTGTACATGAGAACTGTATTATCAAACATACCCTTGTTTCTTCCGCTAAGCGATTATCGAACTCTTACGTTATGTATGTATTTATACGAGCTTGTAGTAAAACATAAATGAAGTTCTTTCTATGTAACTTCATATTACTTTATCCCAACTGATCCTTAATCTATTATCGATTTTGAAATCTAAATAAAAATTTAAGTTTCATTAATTGGACTCATATATATTAGTTTTAAATGTAACATTTTTTTCACGACAGCAATGAAGGATTAAAAAGCAAAATAATTGAACAGTAATGATTCAATAAGAATCTAAAACTTGGACATACTAAATATATACCAGTTTTATCTTCTTTGTGCTTTAAATTCAGATTTAATTTCTAGTTGTACGCACAAAACTTCTCAGTTAGTGTTTGAAATATTAAATTGTAATAATTGCGAAATAATTAATTCCAATGACAACAATTAACCAGTTATATCTTCTTTGTGCTTTAAATTCAGATTTAATTTCTAGTTGTACGCACAAAACTTCTCAGTTAGTGTTTGAAATATTAAATTGTAATAATTGCGAAATAATTAATTCCAATGACAACAATTTTATAAGTTGTAAAAAATAATTTTAAGAATGTGTAGGAAATTTTAAAAATATTAAAATATCGAAATGGGAAATAGAAAAATCACAGTAATTATTTAACAGCAATTATAGTCATTATTTATTTCGTTTTACATATACATTTAGATATATATGTAGAATAAATATATACCCAGATATCCAAGTCTGTAGAAAGCAGATTTTTTTAAATGTCTGCTACACACTATGCCAACAAAATGACAACAGAATTAGTTGTACATAATACTGTGAACAGACTGTTAGAAAAAACGTAACAGAATCTGCAAGCGTCAGATAATGTTGGCAGGATCTGCTCAGTTTCTGCCAACGGTTTGCCTTCACATTATGTCGACAGGCGATGTTAACAGAACACAAGTCTAATGCAGACGCAGTTGATGGCAGAGTGCCGTCATTTTCTACCTGAACCTGCTGACAGTCTGTTAGAAGACTGTAAACATTTGGCTATCTGAGTATATTTACACATATATATATACTCAGAGAGAGAACATATATATAGATATATATATATTTAGATATATATACAGGGTGGTTCACTTAAATCGAACATCTTGAATATTTCGTTTATTTTTGGTGATTAAAAATTATTTATTTTGCATACATATATTTTTGAAGTAACTGTGTTTTCTTTTCACCAACTGATTCATTTAATTATTTTGTCAATAAAAGTAGTACGATACGATTATCAAAAAATTAATAGTTTACGAGTTATTTAACATTTTATGTCAACGTGTGCCACAATAAAGTATAAAATATCTCGTAAACTATTGGTTTTTCGATATCTCTATCTTAATACTTTTACATGCGGAATAATTAGAGGAATCATATTATTAAAAAAAATTATATAATTCCATTTAAAAAAAAGTAGAGATGCTCTTTATATCTTTTTGACGCTCTCACCTTGAATAAAGACAATGCGACCAAGATATATCCCGCTCGAATCGTTCCACTTTCATTTGAAACATTTTTTTATATCACCAAAAATAAGCGAAATATTCAAGATTCGATTTAAGTGGACTATCCTGTATATAGAACATGTATGTAGAACAATAAATTCCATTTATTTTCATTTACAGTAATTCATCTTTAATATTTTATAGGTAACAACACCGAATATGAGATCTAATTTGGAATTTAATGTAAAGATTTCATTTAATATTGTATTAAATAAAAAAATTATTTTCTATATAAAAAAAATATTTTCAAAAAATACATGTCAAGAGAATATCACAAAAATTGGTTTTTATAAAATTGTAAATTTAAGAAAGTTTTTATAAAACTCAATTTCTTAACACTCTTTCTTACATTGCAATTCTCTCAACAAATATTACCAAGGTAAAGTTATTAATTACTAAGTAATGATTAAAAAAATGAAAAAAAATTTATTACCTATGCATTATTATAAAACATGATTTAACTAATTTAGAAATGAATCGTATCAGAAAGATGTTATATCGTCTTTTTTTTCTTTCTAGATGAATATAAGCTCATTAAAGAGCATATATGCTGGAAAAATTTTCCCATTATTTCTGAATAAATGTCTGACATAATATACGGAATAAGCCATAAACCGTAAGAAATTGACCATCCATAATCGATCATTTTCCTTACGTTTGACTATGATTGATCAATTTCTTACGGTTTGCAACTTACTCCGCATATTGTAAACGACATAACAGATCTGACACGTCGTTTGATGAGTTTCAACAATGATATTTGATGAGCTTCAACAACGATATTTGATGAGCTTTACATACATAAATCATATATAAAGTCAAAATATAAACAAAGAAACAGGCAACTGAGAGTTATATCGCTGTAATTCGTGCGAGCAAAAGATTTATTAAGTAACAAAAAAACCAGACGTTTCGGCTTACATTCGAGCCATCCTCAATGTATCTGATCCATATACAATCAAATTCTTAGGTGATTTGATAGGAGAGTGCCCAC
>NW_017296957.1:1649852-1661898 GCF_001594075.2 Trachymyrmex cornetzi
CGAAACGTCTGGTTTTTTTGTTACTTAATAAATCTTTTGCTCGCACGAATTACAGCGATATAACTCTCAGTTGCTTGTTTCTTTGTTTATATTTTGACCTTTTCGAGAGTTTATTTGTATTTTTCATATCATATATAAAGTCATTTAGTTTACCAATAAATGCTATAATATTAAAGCGATTTTACTTTTAAAGTATATAAATACGACAATAAAATATATAAACACAGCGATAAAAATTTTTATGTTTCTTTGGTCAAATAAAAGTAAAATCGCTTTGATATTATAGCATTTATCATAAACTAAATGACTATTATCTAAGATTTATGTATGTAAAGCTCATCAAATATCGTTGTTGAAGCTCATCAGATGATGTATCAGATCTGTTATGTCGTCTACAATATGCGGAGTAAGCTGCAAGCCGTAAGAAATTGATCAATCATAGTCAAACGTAAGGAAAATGATCGACTATGGTTGGACAATTTCTTACGGTTTATGGCTTATTCCGTATATTGTAGATGCCGCAGTATGCTTCCTTTAATCATCCAAAATATGCTTATGTGTGGCCTTGTCCTGTATATAGAAAAATTGGAATAAAATTCTCACAAAAAATACATAGTATAATAGATAAAATCATTTACTGTAACGTGTAAGAAATTTATGGTGATACTACCTTTGCCTAGAGGCGCCTTTCTTAATTGGAAAGTACGAGATCTATTCGACACGCCTCTTCCTCCTACACAAATATTTATTTAATCATTCACAAGTAATTATTGCAATGAAAAAATTATATTCGATTATAATGTTATATAAAATTGTAGTTACATTATATGTTAACTTACCAATAGGAGGAAAGTTCTCATCATCCGTTGGAATTAAATCTTCGACGGAAGTAATATACGTACGTGCTAGAAATAATTATGTATATATAAAGTAGTGTGAACATTTTATTATAATATTTTATGTAATAAAATCATTTTATTAATAAAAATAGACAAATTATATAAAATATTCATTCATCTTCAATTTAAGCAAAATTTTTCAACTTACGATCAATATTTGGAGGTCGTAATGGTCTTTCATTTAACTGAAATAATATGAAATTTTTATAAACGACATATTTTTCAATTAATGTAAAGTTATATAAAAAATACATACGTATTCAGTCCTTTCTACATTAGATATCTTAGCAGGTTTGCTAGCAGACTCGGTAATAGAAGATTTATCATTAGATGTACTGGTACCGTCTTGAAATTTGCTACAATCAATAACTTGTACTGGTTTTGATTCATTTCGACGACGCATTTCTTCTTGATATGTTCTACTAGAACGGTTCCATCTATGTTGCTCACTTACCTGTTATAAGATAACAAAAATCATTCACTATATGTAGTATTATGTATACTTTATAAAACTATTTAAACAAGTATATGTAATGTGTCTGTCCATGTATAAATCTCTACAGTAATATTTTTAAGGTATTATGTGTACTTACGCCTGTCATAGATAAAACTCCATCGGTCCCAGCTGTAGCTTGAGGAACATCTCTGACGCGCAAGTTGTTCATCATCGACACCAAGCTTCGCTTGTCGAAATGATTAGGATTTCTATCAAATCTATCAGGCTGGTGTATTCCAGGTTGCATCTCGATATTAAGTGGTGCACAAAACTCATCGCATAATGTCCATGCCCATTGTTGCAGCACAGATGTACTACAGTACTCAGGTCCTCCATCAACGTATTTATGAAACTAATATTACAAAATGATATAATATGAATAAAATACACTTTATAACATCATAAAATAATAAAACTATTCTCACATGACATTCAAATCCTTTATCAAATCGGTACGTATAATTTTCAAATATTTTATGAGCATAAACAGGAATTAAATCCATATCTCGATCTTTTCTTTTCTTGAATAATTCATTTGCCAAATGTACGAACAATGACTCCAATTCATAAATTTTAAATTGCTCTTTATCTTGCTCTGGAATAGAAACAAATTTATTTAAATAACATATATTGGTATAAGGCACATCTAAAATGTTTCTATTTGTTGTAAAAAGTATATATATGTATATTGTGATGTGACATTTTTATTATAAAAGTACACTTACGTGCTGCATCACACAGTCTTGCTATCAAGGATTGTGCTTCTCGTGTGAAAGTCTTCCTTGTAAAAAGATAAGGATACTGATCCACAATTTTCCTAGATTCTAGGAAATTTGCTAGTTTGTCATACATAACAGCAAAGTCAGTCTCTCCGCCTTCATATTCTACAGGTATTTTATGACTGTTCTGACTTATCTCCAACGCTTCCCGTCTATATCCTAATGGAATCTTAGCACTGACAATAGTATGATGCACATCTTCTATACCGTTTTTCAATGAGAAAACTCCAAATGTATATTCAGCAGGAAAATATTGAGGAGTGTTGTTAACAATCATACAGAAAAACCAGTTAACATGTACAAAACAAAATTTCAGTTCTGCCAAAACTGCAATAATAAAGAGTATTATTAATGACATATTTAATATACATAAATAAACACACATACATATATATATATATATACATAGGTGTTATATACATGTATATATACATATATATATATGCAGGGTGTTTTCAAAAAACCATTCAGCATTTAGGATATGGGAGATAATGCACACCATATTAAATAAAAAACATACAAAAAAAATTTATATCTCAGAAACAATTGAATTTTTGTTATTCTAATTATAAAAATTATTTAAGAGTATTATTAATGACATATTTAATATACATAAATAAACACACATACATGTATATATATATACATAGGTGTTATATACATGTATATATACATATATATATGCAGGGTGTTTTCAAAAAACCATTCAGCATTTAGTATATGGGAGATAATACACACCATATTAAATAAAAAACATACAAAAAAAATTTATATCTCAGAAACAATTGAATTTTTGTTATTCTAATTATAAAAATTATTTTCAAATTTCTACAAGAAATTGTGTCATATAACATACGTACAATTAAGATTTACAGCTGTGTCGATTATTACTTTTATGTTTTCCTGCATATTTTTTATAAACATTATTGCTTCCTTCTCTTTTAGTTGAAGCATAATTAGTGATTCTCCAAGTGACGTTTTCTTGCCTTTGTCTGATATTTGGGATGTAATTTTATCATTTTTGGCCATAGCTTCAAAACGACCTTTTTCTTGTTTAGTTAAACCCTATTAATCAAAAGAATAAATAATTTATTACAAAATTAAAGAAAAATGTAAATCAATAATGCATAATCGTTAACGTATTTTTTGATGTATTTATTTTTTGTCATAACATAATAATTTAAAAAATTAGGATATTTATTTTTAAATGAAAATATATAAAATAAATTTTTTCATCAAAATCATTTATAGCAGATAAATGCTAAACACTTATGAGTAATTGTAATCATTAATATTTCTAATTTAAAAAAATATTATTTTAGAGCTATAGAATTTATTATTAAAAAATAACATGTATTTATATTTTCATTAATATTATTAAAACTATCTTTTATTTTAACAGAAATATAAGATCTTAGAATTATACAATATCATACTTGTTAGAAAATAAAAAAGTAATTTCTTAATATATATTACATAAGCTTAAAACAAATTTTTTTTTCATATTTTCTATGGCTTAATGATTCCACTTAATAATAATTTATTAATAATTTTTTTATTAAGATACTAAATTAGCATCTAGTTTTAGTCTATTTCTTTTCCTAATATATATATATATATATATTAGATAATTATATTTTTATATAAAGAAAGAGCAAATGTAGCTAAAACAGTCAGTCTCCTCCTTATCCAGTTTCCCGCCAAGTGCTTTGAGCTCTCAATAGAACTTATTTCACGCTGGAAGCCAATTTAATAGCTACGATTACACCGTGCGCTTAGTCCGCGACCTGTACGATAGGCGTCCTTGTTTAACCAATAGATTGAACAAAGCCTATCATATAGGCCTAAGCGCACGGTGTAAACCAGGCTAATAACTGTATCAAAAACTTAGCCTGCCGGAATTACACCGATGCTCCCTCCTTTTGTAAACTTACCTGCCATTCCGCGTTACACTCTGGATCCTGTTGAACGTCTTTGAATCCATTAGAAAACACTCGGCCATGCGCTTCCTCGCGTTTCTTCCAATCGGCCATGAAGAAAAAAAAAGCACTTTTGCTTTTATTCTTCGGCATTTGTCCCGGTGAGAATAAAACTTCCTACTGTCGTGAACGCTCTGAATGTAAGCAAGTCTGGATGATTTTGGTATGTTACTCCACTGGGCAATGGATTTTTTGTACTTTTAACCTCTTCTCGAAATGCTCGAAATTAGCAAATAACAAATTGGGCAAGTCTAATACAGAAAACAGGATCCAATTATTGATTCATCACAATTAACTACTGACATGACACAGATTCCGAAATCCGAACCTCCATAGCCTTCACAGGACCAATTTAGCCACTGCCAATAGGTGTTTTTATCGTATTAAAATATTATAGACGATGTATCGGAATATTATAGAATATGCGCAAAAAAGAATTCCGAGAAATATAGACATAAACTTGACCTATTTTCGGCTAAATTACAACTGCTTTCATTTCTGCACTAGACTGCACTTAGAACTTTCCTTCTTGCTTTCATCAAATATTATAAGATGAAACATTGCGCATCATGGCAATAGAAATACTGGAAATAACCAATCAAATGTTCCCCAATATGCACTTTCCTGCGTACAATAGCGCTGGTTATACAGGAACAGTCAATTTCAAATGTTACCCAAATTCAAATGTTATCCAAATTCTTTCCATCATGCGTATACCTATCGCATTTTTAAGTTCCAAAAGTGTACATTAGTTCAGCCACAAAAGAGATCCTTTGTTACAATTCATGTAGTTTATTTAAAATAAAAAGATAGTTATACAACCTCATATGCCTCGAAAAAGAAGAATAAATGTTAATATTCGATGTTGGCTCAGTGGCACTCAATATATAACAAAAAAACAAACTATTAATCCTTTGTAAGCCTACTAATCCTAATTTATCATTCTATCCTTGTTTTACATCTGAAAGACGATGAAGATTGATGAAGATAGAATCAGAGTTGGGCATAATCGATTATTTTCGATAATCAATTACTTGTAATTGAAATTGTAATTGTAATCACTGCGTGGACGATTACGATTACTACAAATGTAATCGTAATTTGTCAATACTACGATTACATTACTTGTAATCGTGTAATCAGTAATCGATTACAAAATGCCCAACTCTGGATAGAATGATACTTTTAGCGCCAATAGGCTTTCCTCGTTAACTGTAACCAATTGTAAGTAATGATGGAGATAGTACAACCAATCTGATCGTGACAACATATTATGGTTCGGGCGTCGCTATTAGCGCTATTTGTATCATTCTATCTTCATTAAACGTGAAACAAGAATAGTGACACAGCGTTGTTAGCGAACGCAGCCTGTGTGCATTCAGAATGCGCGCGCTACACGAACAAGAGTTAAGTGTATTGTATATATATATGTGAGAAATATTCTTTTGTCAGCTATAAATTCATGCATACGTTGACAAAATCCATCTTTCATAAAAAGTACTTTTATTATTGAACGATTGTAACTCACATATGATTCTTGGCGAATTTTAACTTACGCCTTTGACACACAAGAACAGTTTATTTATTCTACATACCTTTATTATTCTACACATTAAGAAGAATCTATTTATTCTACATATTTTTATTCAGAAAAAAAATTTGAATGTTTAAAATTATTATGTATTAAATATGATATAAAAAAAGTTTTCATAAAAAATTTAATAGCTTAGTAGCATATAATGAAAATTAATGAGAATAGCGACATAATTTTTATGAAAAGTTTATTGTAAGGAAAACAGAAAGCTATAAAGAGTATCCCAAAAATAATTTTCTGATAATATTGCACAATATGTACATTAAATGTATATTTAATTCAATGTATAATTAATCCAAATTTGTTTTAGTCGAGATTTAAAACTAATAAGCCTCGCTGGTACAACATCACCCTTATTCAACACCTGCTTCTCCGCAGTTCTTCCTGGCAGCATTAGAAGCGCATTAGCATCGTTACAGTTAAGTAATTTACTACTGATTTGATTTCCTGTACTGTAAGCCATTGGAAGTGTTTCTTTATCATTCCACCTCAAGATTACTCTTGCGTATTCAGGACGCGGATCCAAATTGTACGATGATGTTAACTATGATATTAGAACAACGTTTTTATGTATTATGCGCATTTGCACTGTTTTGCAAAATATCAAGACTATCTTACAAACCTTAGCTTGCATTATGATTGACTCTGAAGCATCAAAGTGTAGCTCATTCACAAGGGGTAAGAGAAATAAATGTGCGGTAACAAGAGCAGATACTGGATTTCCTGGCAGGCATAGGATAAATTTTTTTTTACCTAAGATTGTGCATGTTACAAATGTCGTTGGCTTTCCGGGCTTCATGTTTACGCGTCCTAAAAAAAAAAAAAAAACATATTTTGACACTTTATTTAAGAAACATGTATTGACATAGAGATGATTAAAAAAAGAAGGTACCGAAATGTATAGTAGCCTTAAAAATGGTCTCTAAAATAGGCTTCAATAGATCTCTATCGCCCATTGATACAGAACCTGTTGTCACAAGTATATCTACTTTTTCTAAAGCTATGCTGATTTTGTTTATCATGTCCATCGTGCTATAATACGGTTATATTGATAATGAGATTATGTTAATTCTTTATTTATAATTAACTATATTAATAAATTAAAAAGATATTGAAATATACATATATTCATATCTTACTTTTATCTACATATAAACGCAAGATTTAGCATATATATATTCACGTTACATATACAGGGCCGCGTTCGGATTCCTACCTGGGTGTTCCTCGGATGTCATATTATCCTTGTTCTTTACCGAACGTTAAACAAGGATGACATGACACCCGAGGAGCACCCGGGAATCCGAACGCAGCCCTGTAGAATTTTAAAAATAAATGAGCAAATATATATAAAAGTGAGATATAAATACGAATCATTGTACTATAGAAATAATAAATGTTGACATACTTATCAGTCACAATTCCGAAATCCAAAGAATCAAAACCATTTTCTTTTAATAATGAGATTAGACTTATTCTGTTGCTATCATAGACCTGCCCTGGTCTTAAAGGTTCTCCAGGTTGTTGTAACTCATCTCCAGTAGACAGTATACCTATACGTGGAAGTAAAGTAACTGCAACGCGTTTGTAACCACAAGCCGCTAGTATTCCTATTTCCACCGGCCCAATTCTTGTGAACGGATTTAACACTGAGCTTCCCTTTTTTATATCACAGCCAATAGGTCTTCAATAACATAAATAAATAATCAAATAAATTTCTATAATTAATTAAATAAAATAAAACCTATTTTGAAAAAACTTATAGGAACCTTAAAGATGTACCAGCTAACATATAGTCCCTGCAAAAATTTGCAATTAGAAATTTATTAATATTTATACTTTTCATATATAAAACTAAATATTAAAATTATATACATGTGAAATAGTTATTTAAACAACATTATTATTTATTTCACAACTTATTTTTATAATTTACTTACTGCATTTATTATTCTTTGTTATTGTTATATACTTTAATTTAAAAAATATAATGATAACAATTTCAATTTTATTATATATAAGTACTTTAAATAGATTATTTATGTAAAATTTTATTGCAATTCACAAATTGATCATAAGTCCTTAGTTGTTCTGCAAATAAATAAAATTTATTCTATTAAACTCTTTTTATTTACCGGACAAATCTGTAAATCACAATAAAACTTTGCATAAATAATCTTAATTATTTAAAGTTATTATGTGATTATATAAAAAAATTGAAATTGTCATAATTTTCTAAAGAAGTATTATAACAATAAAAAAAAAATTAATAAACTATAAAAATGTATTGTTAACTAAATGAATATGATGTTATGCACACAATGTTTGATATACATATATAGTTTTAGTATTTATTTTTGGAAAGTATAAATATTAATGCATTTCTAATGTCCAAAAACCTTTTACAAGGATTGTATAGATGATACATCTTTAAACCTCGTACCTAATATCTTGTCCTTCTTTCGGTTCAATCATTATCTCAATTTCTTCTTCCTCTGTTCCATCAGAACTCTTTGACACTAGCTTTGTATCCTCAACTTGTACAACCGCTGTTGCTTCTGCAATTAGACAGAAAATGTAAATTCTTTATTGTAAGTAAATTGCAGTTACCATCAGAAATTATTTACCATCAGGAATGGGCGCTCCAGTATTCACTCGTACACAAGTGCCAGATTTAAGAGATACCAAAGCGGGCTGAAAAAGTTTTCTTTAATTATTCTTTCTTGCATCGTGTTGAGCGTTTGCTATTGCGACTTACTGCAGTTCCTGCTTTCACACCACACAATACCGTCCTTCTGCCTTTTCCATCACTTGCTAAAACCGCATATCCGTCTTTCATGGAAGCTCTGAATGGTGGCAAATCACAATTGGAACGTATGGTCTCTCCTGATAATATCCTGCCGTAAGCATCTTTCAAATTTACTATTTCCACCTCCACATCCTTTGTACTCTCAAAGCGTATTATGCGCAGTGCTTCCGCCACAGATATCATAGGAAATGAAGATTCTCTGAGGCGTGTTGCCACATTCTCGAAACTCATCTAGAATATATAATCTAATTATGTTATACAATTTTGTGTAAAATCATTTTTGATAAAAAAAAATCTCACTGGATTTGTACAAGAAGCATGATGCGAACAAGACGTAATATTATGTTGCACAATGTTATGTGTATCTTTAACTTTTGCTTTATTATCCAAAATTAAATCTACGGCATGCGGAATTGCAGATGCGATTGCAGTCAAGCACTCTATTGCAGCCTTACGTGAACCGGGTAAATTAATAATCAGTGTCTTATGTCGTATTCCGCATACAGCTCTGAAAACATATTAAAAGTTGTAACTTCAAAGAGATTACAAAATAAGAAAAAGAAATTACTTTACCGAGAAAGTACTGCCATTGGAGTTATTTTTAGGCTCGACATGAGCATCTCTAAAGACAATCCAGGAGCTTCTTTATGAATAACTTTTTTAGTTGCCTCAGGTGTAACATCTCTCTCGGAAAATCCAGTTCCGCCAGTGGTGAGAATAACATCAGCTTTATTTTCATCACTCCAATGGATTAAATATTTCATTATTGATGTTTCATCATCCTGTACAATAGCAGTGCAAGAAACATCTCCTTGAAGTATATTTTCTGCATTGTTGATAAATGCTTTTAATTCAGGTCCACTTTCATCTATTTTTTCACCACTAGCACAAGTATCACTCACTAAAATATTATAAAAGATTATTAAAATTCAAGAATGTAATATATATAGATGTATTAAAAATATTTCTTATATGAAGGCTTATTGCATTATATTCTATAATCTATTACACAAGATTATAAATTAACGACATGAAAGCACAATGTGTAATCATATTTAATTTTCAAACGTGTGCATGATTAAAATATTTTGCAATTTTTTAAATTTTTATAAGTTACAAATATTTGATATATTCCACGTAAATGTCAGAAATATGTTATAGCATATTACCA
Source organism: Trachymyrmex cornetzi (assembly GCF_001594075.2). Lineage (NCBI taxonomy): Eukaryota > Metazoa > Arthropoda > Insecta > Hymenoptera > Formicidae > Trachymyrmex > Trachymyrmex cornetzi. Next base: position 1,659,580 of record NW_017296957.1, read on the forward strand.
GTTAAAATTGCAAATCTTATTGGTGCCATTTTAGTATTCCTTTAATATGACTAAATAATTTGTAAGTTAACAATTCAGTGATTAGATTATGCAAAATATGTACATATACATATTTTATTTAACCATACACCAGCAGATGGAAAACTACTAATCGACTAACAGGATTGACATAATGACACTGTAATATTTGATTCTGTTCGTGTGTGTAGCTGCACTATATTATTTTTTGCACTTAAAATGAAATAGATGATACTATCAGATATTGGAGAGAAAAAGAGGAAAGATCAACTATACAAATCGAGTTCAGCTACAAGCAAGACCCCCCCTCTCTCTCTCTCTCTCTCTCTCTTAGTAGTTCCAGTACAGTGCCAGCCAAGAGTTTATGCGGATTTTTGCACGGATCACTCGTCATCCGTAAGTATACTGGATAATATCTGGAAGGCACACATATTTGGTAGATGAAGGACTACTAACAAAGACAATAGAAGCAGTTATTTTTATTGTACGTCAAATTATGTCATCAAATATTTTATCAAGCTTATAATTTAAAATTAATTAGACTTTTTTGATATTTAAACATGTTCTAAGTTCCAACAATCAATATTAGATTCATTAATTTTATTTTCATTTTTCTAGATTTGAGTTTCTCATTTTTCTTTTCTCTAACGCTCAAATAACACATCTATTTCATTCCATTTCACCGACTTCTATATTCTTGCGCGCGCGCTTTATATATATTTTACAGCGAATTTAATAAAATAACTTGTTTAGATTGTACATAAAGGTGTAAGATTATATCGTATTCCTTGATCTTTTATCTTTGATATCATATGATAAGAGGTATAGAAAATAATCATCACTTTGCCCTGCTGTGAAATAAACATCTTTATTATTGAAGAATTATATATAACAATAAGAGAGATACATAATAAAAAGAGTGCACTCAATTCTAGAATATAAGATTGTATTCTCATCCTTCTTGTGTATGAAATGAAAGTTGTAGACATGATCGTCGCGATAACATTATTAGCTATTCTCATCGCAATTTTTCTAATTCTTACATAAGCACCAAAGAATTAATCTGTGTAAGCAAAACTATAATATACGAATACCTCCATTTATTTGATAATATTGTAAAGATTAAATCACGCTATATATAATTCAAGACGCATTTTAAAACAATCTTGGCAGGTCTGTATACTTTTTCCTCATCATGCAATTCTTTTGGATATTAACAGTGATTTAAGGAAGGAATGCAATTGAACGGGCAATATTCAAAATATCGGTTTCAAATCATTTGGATGGAAGAGTAAGCGTGTGTCCTGAAGTCAATAGTCGACTAGGCCTCTGCAATAACGTAAAATGGCATAGGTTTTTTTTTTAGCAGCATATAAAATGTACATTGTTATATTTAGTTGCACCGAATCAGCATTGATCTCCGCTTAATCATCTTCTCTGTGTTAATAATCAGTACTAATAGAGATAATCGCTAATGTCCAGTAAATATCCAGTGAATTATCGGTGCAACTCGGTAATCGCAATTCTAGGCGTCAGATTCGGGAAATTTTACCGATTGCTCCTCGGACTCAATGAACGAAGTGGTGAATCTCTGTACCTCCTACGCGACTCTGTTCTACTCCGATCGCGATCATCGCGTCTATCTCTCTCCCTGTCCCTGTCCCTATCCCGCTCGCGATCACCATCCGTGTCTCGCCTATCGCGACGTACGGTATGATGCCTTGGACTACGGCTCGGACTTGGTGTACGAGACACAGAAGATCGTGTGTCGGAACTATGACCTTCGTAACGATGTCTTCGTTCTCTCTGTCTGAAAAATGAAACAGCATTCACGTCACTATTTAAGTTATACTTAAAAAGTTACGCTGTATCACAATTCATGAAAATTATTTACTTTCTACGTAGTTTCAAAGACATTTCTCGAATCTCATCTTCTCGATCCTGTCTCTGCTGCTCCATCTTCTCGATTCTCAACTGCTCAGCCTTCTTGTCAGCTTTATCTAAAAGAATTCATTTTACATTTGCCTTTTATAAAGAATAAAGGACACATAATGTCCTTTATTCTTTCAAACATCAACTCACACTGCCTGTTTAACAGGACTTGCATTTTCTTCTTAAGCCGCTCCTGAGGTGTAATTTTCAACGACTGAAAAATAAACAAACTCTTAAAGGTTTATAGAGAAAGAGCTAGAGAAGAATCGGTATCTTTAGCATAATTTAAAAGTCTAACGTACATACAATATTTGATTATGCATTAATATATTATTGTCAATTACAGGATATAACTGAATGTGTGTGTGT
>NW_017296957.1:1662173-1667278 GCF_001594075.2 Trachymyrmex cornetzi
AGTTATTTTAAAATAAAATAATATAACAATTCACATGAAAATTTTCACATTCTTTGTAATTCTAACAGTATGTTAAAATTCTGTTTCAGGATAAATTAAAAATAAAATAAATAAATGCAAAAAAATACGACATTAACAAATCAGTAATGTGATATAATGAAAACAAAACGCGTTTGATGAAGTTCTTCTTTCAGATGAAAGACATTTAGACATATTATACTTATATAGATAAGATACTTATATAAGTATGTTCTGTCTTTATTCTCTGTGCGTTAAGTGACTAAGAAAGCGTTATGGTTCTTACTGACTTTGTGTCCGCCACCAGAATTTGTACTTAACCCTGCTTTTGGCTTGTTCCTGGAATATTCGGAAAAAATTAAATCCATATCATAACAATTTAAGACGCGTGGCAAATTAGAATTGCTGCTCATAAAACGCTTACACGCTTGTATTTGTCGGTGTCTTCGGTGCTGCTGGACTGGACTTTTCTTCATTATCGGATAATTCTAGTTCAAGACTTGACGATTTTCCACGTCGGCCATAATACCTGCACGTATAAGATATATAAGTTATTCAATACGTTACAGTAATTTAATTTTTGGAGAAATCTGTGATATCTTCACCTAGGCAGTGCTGGCATTTTATTATCATCGCTTCGTGATCGTTTACAACTAGATTGACTTCTCGATCTCGATCTGGATCTTGATGGAGACTTCGATCTCGAGCGAGACTTGGATCTTGACTTTGATAACGAATAGCGTCTTTTTCGATAGCTGTCTCTAGAATGGCTCCTGTTACGCGATTTAGATCTCGATCTTGATTTTGATATGCTGCTAGAGGATGAACTCCTCGATCTTTTCAAATGCGAGCGCGATCTAGACCTCGAACGAGAAAGTGAACGGGATCGAGATCGGCTGATACTTCTACAACGCGACCGTGATTTACTTCGCGTTCGTGATCGTCTGGAGCGACTTCTTGTACGGGATCTTGTATACTTCCGAGGTCTCGAGCGTGTTCGTCTAGATCTAAGATAAAACAGATTAAATACTATACAGAAGCTATGCATTTCGTGGGTTATCTCCGTGTTCGAATCCATTTTACATTTGCATATTAATAATGGATTTGGACATGAAGATAATCCAAAACGAATAGCTTCTATATAGAAAATTCTTGTGGAAGCCTCAAAAGTAGAGAGATTAAGTACTATATATATATATATATATATTACAACATAAAATATTAATTTATCAATAATTATCTAACTTTTTTTTATTTTTTTGCAACTTACCTCATCCTAGATCCGCTTCGCTTCCTATCACGTGTCCTATACGACTTAGTCCTACTAACGGAACGTGAGCAGCTTCTTGACCTGGATTTGGAAATTTTTTTACTAACAGTTCTATCATTGAAAGCAGGACTATCCGATCTCCGCCGTCTGAGATACGAATAATTGACTTTTCTTGAATTCGACGAAGACACATGTGATGTGCTACCATGAGTTTCTTCTTCTCCGCCGAAACTTGTGATGTAAGTAATCTGTCCTGTATTTACAGGTGATGTGGACCGTGATCGCGACTTGGAAGAGGATTTTCTGTAAGGATTATACTCCGGGCTTTCCCTAGCTGCGTAACTGAGACAAAAGAATTTGTATAAGCGATAACGTAAAAAAGTATTTGCTTTGTGAAAGTGTAATGAATTATTACCTAGGCGGACTCATAACACGGCCTATCATCTTCTTTTCCCTGAATGCACGTCTTTCTCTACGCGACCGTCGACCCTATTATATATCAAAATATAAAACAAACATTAAAACATATATTTTATATTAAATGTTTACATTAATGTGATATATTTTCTAACATTTGATTATAGTATATCATAATATATACTATATAGACAATTATATATTATATAAACATGAGTTGTTTGAATTACATTGCAAATACTTACCGAGTACATAGCTTTTTCTTCCTCTTGCTTGCGAGCCTGTCGCAAGGTTTCAGCTTCTTCAAAATCTTGTGTTAAAAAGCTAAAGTAATCAGCACCTAAAAGTCCATATTTTTGAGCTACTAAATTCATCTCATGTGCCTGAGATGGCTCTATTTGAGATACATCCACGCATATATCTGAAAAAAGTAATATGTCATCAAAAAATTAATTCATTCTTGTAGTATTCCAGAGCACATTAATGCATTATTGAAATCGAATATATAGAAAATGTATCGGCTCGTGTTTTTGTTGTTCAAACATTACAGAGTACAGTCAATGTAATGTTTGAAGCATTCTTTCAAATATTTTAAAGCATTTAGATTTCAACCTCATAGACTAGTGATGAATTTATTATATATATGATAATTTTATATATATAATTTCATAGGAATTTAAATGGATCACTGGCATCAGTTTCTATGCAAAATGCCTGATTGAAATACGTTAAACAGTGCATTACGTAAATAATGGTACCTAAATCTATATCGCTGTCTTCATCATCTCCCTTCTCCTCTGATATAACTGGGTCTATTGTTTTTACTGGTTCAGGTATTGGCTCTTCTGTTTCATAATTATATCCGATGGCAGCGTTATTAGCAGATTTCTTCTTATCTTTCGCAGCATCCAACTTTGTTGATGAACCAAACTGTTCTTCTAAATGTATTTGATGAAGAAACTTTTCTTCAGTCACTGAAAAAATCATTCAAATAAAAATATAACAGACTGGTAAGATTTTTTTGTACAATAGAGAAAAGAAAAACAATGTACCGCCTAAAAACTCATTTTGCACAATTATACGATAGCGTTCATAGTTGATATGTCTGTCTTCACTTGTCAGAGCAATATCAACATCAATAGTATCTACAGGCTCTGGTATCCAATCCAGATGTGCCCGTACATCAAACCGATCTATAAGATTGTCATCATTGCCTTGCCATGGCATCCTAATAATAAAATATATTATTTTCTACCAATAAACGAGCATAATTAGCAAACTCACATGTTTGCAGGACTGTCACCTGCAGCAGCTATTGCCGGATCCAAGTGTATCTTGCATGGTCTACCATGCAACTGTAGAAACTGAGTAGGATCTGATTTCTAAATGGAACACAAAAATGTACACTTATTATGTATCACAGAAATACTTCTGATCACGATGATACTTAAAATATAGAACAAAGGGACACGAAAGGCACAATGAAGGTTAACCAAGAAACAGAGGATGAGACGTATCTTTCGTAAAAATAATGCGTGGTGCAATGATCCGTTTCAAACTGCACGAAGGAAGAAATCCATTATATACGTTTTTGCGCAGTACTTACGATTTTCTCGTAGTAGTCCCTTCTACGTTCCGCTCTGCGACGGTAATCGACCAGCATACCGCGGATCTTCTTTTCCTGCTTGCGTGCCTCGTGCCACATTCTGCCGCCGGTCTTCTTCACAGAGAAACTCATTTTCCTTTCCTCAACGCTTTAGATCAATTTCGTGCGGCTAGCTCGACACAGGTGCCATTTGCCCAGTTGTAAACGCTAAAAAATTGAAGCACTAATAATTGACACGCTTTCCTCTCCCGCGAGACGAACATGTCTGATCCGATGTTGGCGATGTTGCCTTGCTTAATAACAGCGACTTCTCACGGGACTGGCGGAAATCGCTTGTCTATAGTCAAATCTCTTATGATGATGATCACTGGATCGATAATAAACTATCCAATCATTACATATAAATTGTATTTTATAAAATAATTATTTTGATAAATATTCTGAATATTATCTGTTAATTTAATATTAAACAATTTATTTAAAACAAAAATTATAAAACAACAAAAATATATATATCGAATAACCGAAAATTATTTAATTAAATATTTATTAATAATTAATCAGTTTAAAAAAAATTCAATTATTTATAATGATATAAATTAAATAGTGTTGAATTATTAAAAATGTAAATTATTTATAACGATTTATAAATAATATATTACATAGTATAATTTAAATTTTATAAAACTGAATATATACAATTAAATACATATATGTATATATTATATTGTAGCATACGTATATCAATTATTGTATACAATCATACAGTGCAATGGCAATAGCACAATTGACGATAGCACTTTTAATATTGCGATTATATAACACTTTTAATATTTGATTATGTAACACCAAATTTTATAAACTTATTGATTGGTAAACTCTAATCAAGCTAATCAAATGTATAATTAAATTTATATATAATTTTGGTGCAACAAACTATTCGTCTTTTTCTAGGCCTAAGAATTAGAAGAAAATGAAAAACAGAATGAATGTTAACAGTGATAGTGTCTCTTCTTAACACGGGAAACTCGGAGACTAGTAGTGGAATTTTCTACTACTAACGTTTTATTGACGATTATCGCTATCTTTAACTAGCGACAGTCAATAGCAAGGATAATCTTAGAAAAAATGTGACCCTCATTAGCTATCGGCGCTATCGCTATAATTATAGCGACTTCGTCGATAAAACGTTAGAAAATCTCGGGCATCAGGCCATGATTTAAATCCCGACAGTGACTGGAGCGATGCGATGTTTTGAACTCCGCACTTTAATAAAAGGAACAGAGAACAGAGAATAAAGCCTGCGGCACACGATGCTTGTTTTCCTGCTGGATTGCTAGCTGGATTAGAATCTTGCCACTGTATTGGCTGCGATGCTGGCACTGACAGCATCACATCCAATACGGTGGCAAGATTCTAATCCAGCTAGCAATCCAGTAGGAAAACAAGCATCGTGTGCCGCCGGCTTAAGAATTAGTTACAAGCACTTTTTAATAGAATTAATTGATTTGAATGCAATTATTAAGTAAATCCGTTGAAAAATAAGAATAACGATGAAATGTGCATAGAAATAAGTTAATATATTTCAAAAAAATTCATATTAAAGTTTATTTATCACTAGTCCATGCCACTTCCCGCGCTACATGTAATCGCACCCCAACGATCGATGTAAACTAGAGTAAGTATGGCAGAGATCAGCGTTGCCAACCGTACGATCTTGATCGTACAAATACGATAATATAGATCTTTGTACGATGTACGATCCAAAGAGTGAGATCGTACGTAAAAGTACGA
>NW_017296957.1:1668161-1671430 GCF_001594075.2 Trachymyrmex cornetzi
ATTAACAAAAAAAAATGTACGATAATTTTAATCAAAATACGATAATTTTGTATTGTTGGTACGATTTTTAATAATGCGGAGGTTGGCAACGCTGGCAGAGATTGCAATTTACATTTCGCTCTATTCGCAGTGATGGGTGGGGAAGTTGTATGTATGGAGTGCTAGTTGGTGCTAGTGCTACTGCTACGCTGTCGGCTGTGCTACGCAGATACACGCACGTACACGCAGACGCAGTCGTAGCTGCGCTGTAGCGATTCTAGTATTTCTACATTTCTAGTGCAGCTACAGCAGACGGCGCGGTAGCCGTGTCGGTGATGTCGGTGTGACTTTCCTCGTCGAAAGAGATGTCGTCGACGACGACAACCGCCGCGGCGGCGTTGGAGTAAACATTGAAACATGTCCGGGTCCGGACCGAATGGTCGTACGCAGACCCTCGATCAACTCGGTGACGACGTTCGAACGGGTGCGGTAGTGGTTTGCGCGGTCTGTGACAAGACTGACAAGCTGTCGAGGTGTTCGCGCTGCAAAGTCGTCTTCTACTGCACGAAGGAGCACCAGAGACGCGACTGGAAACGCCACCGGGAGTTTTGTGCGACTCATCCCGCGGCCACCGTGCCAACGGAGGAGCCGGTCTCCTTGCCTGCCGTTGCCACGATTGCCACGAACGAGAGTTTCGATCGCGAGATCCCGACGATCCCGTCCAAGCGGCATCCCTCTGTCGGTAATCGTAAAGCCCCGAAGGCGGTCGTTCCTAACCTAAACCTAAACAAGACCTCGGCCGCACCGCGGGGCTTGAACGTCAGTAACGTCACCTCGGAGTCGTGTCGGAACGTGAAGCATCCAGCAGGTATGCACCAACGGTCTTGTATTGTTAAATTCTTCTCAAATTCATTGTCTCTTTTTACGCAGTTTTATACAGTTTTACGCAGTTTTAAGCAGTTTTACGCAGTAGGAGGATTTTGTGCGTTAATGACATTTGATGACAATAGGAGTCTCGTTGCCGATAACTCGCGATATAAATAGCAAACCCTACTGTGATTGCGCGTTTCTGCATTCTATCGTTAGATACAACGCACTCGCAGCTGATGATACAGAGGCGTTTTATCGTATCTTAATTATAAGATAATTACATTGCTTTAACGTATTAATGTCAAACTGACAGTCTTTTATATACTTGTTCTAATTGCAGATGCGAGTGTGCAAGAAGAAAACGAATCGAGTCAACAAGAACGGAAAAGAAATCAGAATCTTAAGAAGAAATCAAATAGCGGAAAGACAAGGAGCGCGCGAAATAACAAAGCCGATGGCTGGACGTCGCCTATAACGTATGAGGGGAGTTCAGAGGACACTATACTGGGAGCTCGAGCCGAGCTCCTAAATCCCATTTTAGAGAGTTCCAGGATTTTCGATAGTTTGAGCAACGCGGATCTCGGCTCACCCGCTCAACATCGTAACGGTATGAAGAACTTGTCGGAGATACAGGATCAGGAAGAAGACTTTTCACCTCCTTTTCTACATAGGAACAGAAGTAATCTCGAAGAACTTCTAGATAAAATTTGTCAGTATGTGATAAGGGATATGGACAAATACGGCGTATGCGTGGTAGACAAATTTTTAGGCAAGGAAAGGGGTATTAAAGTGTTAAATGAAGTGTTAAATATGTATGGTGCCGGATTATTTCAAGATGGACAATTGGTTTCTACTAAAGGTAGCGCAAATGACTTAAAAACAATACGTGGTGATGAGATAATATGGCTGGATGGAAAAGAAGAACAATGTGAAAATATTGGCACACTAATATCGCAAGTCGATGCAATCATTATGAGAGCCAATAAAATGCACAATAATGGGAAAATAGGAAATTATACAATCAATGGAAGAACGAAAGTGAGTATGGCTTTTTTCTGTCTAATCTCTTTATATGTTAAAAATAATAGCACATGATTTATTTTACTTTAAATAATTATTGCAAATATATATATATATATATGTATGATATAGTTGAGATTTTATTAGGGCACAATTTAGATGAATTTTAACTCTTTATCGTTATAATCGATAATACGATTGTACGTTTTGCTTTATTAGATAAAATTAAACAGCAGCGTAAGACAGTTGCACGCTTAGTAGCCACATGGCGAAAAGTTTACAAAATGTATCTTTCTCCTGATTTGTTTCGCATTGGCGTGTTCAGTTATCGTTTACATGGTGGAAAGTGTTAATGCGAGACGCATCAAGTACACGATTTTTGATCGCGCGAATAACATGGCGACGTGAATGCGATAGACAAGGTCAGAACTCCAAAAATGTAAAGATCTGCGAAGGAGTATTGTATTATATGCCGAAAGGAGGAGGAGATCGCGCCAAGTGCAGTCAGTCACGTACGCCGTGCGACTCCCACCCTCTAGCCCTCTTTCTCTTCTCATGCCGACGCTGCGCCGGTGACGCGATAGCAAATTCGCTTTATACTACTCAGCTGCTCAATCGCATTGGCGTTTAGTCATTTCTTTCCACGAAGACGGAAATATTTAGCGAAAGATACGTTTCCGCTCACACTTTTGTCTCTGTATTATTAACGTTAAAAAATGGTTATAGCATAACACATTTTCATATATCCGGCCATTTAAATATGTATAATAGAATACAGATTTTTAATATGCGTAGTAAATAATGGAAGAAATAAATGTGTAGTTGAAGATGCGAAGATAAAACACAAAATGAAATTTCTTATTACAATATAGTTATATATTTTTGTCTTTACAAAAAATTTGCAAGCTTGTAATGAAAATCGAGATGCAATACAAAATAAAAGAAAAATCAAAACTTTCGCTAAAGGAATAATTACGTAATATAAAGTTGATACGTAGAGCATCCTGTTATGAAATTTTTATGCTTTTATAATAGCGCGCTACAACAATTGAATATAATTGCTATTGAATCCTATAAATATCATTGTTTTATCAACAGATTCAGGATATTTCTCGTATCGTATTGTTCGCGATGTATTGCAGCTCATCAAATTATCAGTTTAATAATTATTTGAATTGTAGTCGTTATCATTATCCTTTCGTATGATTTAGCAGTATCTATTTTTAGTTAGATATCCGATTACTGGTAATAAGACAAGGACATTGTATATCATCTGTATCACATATGTTACTCATTTAATTCGAAGTAAAAGGTAGAAAGAAAACCTGGATAATCGTTTCATTTACTATTTTATAATACTTCATTTTATATATATATATATATATATATATATATATATA
>NW_017296957.1:1676604-1680741 GCF_001594075.2 Trachymyrmex cornetzi
CATTATATATATATACATATATATATATATATATATATATATATGTATACACTGTTATTTTTACTGTTATTTTAGCTGTGTCATAAATTATGCGCGTGCGAAAATATTTACAATAATACACAATCTCAGTTAATCCATCCGTGGCTGTATGCGTACTTTCGAGCCATAAATATCCTTATCCGAATAACAAGTGACGAATAAAAGAAACTAGTATTATATATTCACTTCGTTTATTCTTTACTGCATAAATGTTATAAATTATGATGATAATTAATGATTGAAGTTTCAAAGAAATATGTCTACGTTTAGTTACGTGTGATGAAAAATCTAAGACATTTTGATCAATGGCCATGTCCTTGAAAGTCGAGACGTTTGAACATGTTGTATTTAACATAAATACAATATTTTACATTTTTTAAATGTAGAAAGCATTACGTAAAACATGCCTTGTGTATTATAATACATTTAGAACGTCTCTTATGTAATATACATGCATACAAGCATACTTTCTATAATACTTTAAAGTCAAAATTAGCTAAAGACTGTATGTTAAAGGTCGTATAGAAAATGTACTTAAAAAAGTATATTGTTTTTTTTTTCTGAAGTACTAGAACAGTTAACATAAGAACTTTTTCGACTTTGTTATCAGAAAATGTGAGACTACGTACGTAAGGTAATATGCTTTCGATGCTGAGTCAGCCAATTATTTTTGTTTTATAATTGCGTCGTAAGTGTAATACAATAGTATATATCCATAATTTGGCAAGATAAAAAGAAGTATAAAATATTTTGTCTGTTAATGAGTATTATCTATTAATGACTATTCCCATCAATGGAACAAATGATAAACGTCATATGTTAAACGTATTAAAAGTGTATATTATACATGTTACATATAGTTTTCTCTCTTCCATTAAATTATATATTTATACTGCGTTAAAATACATATAATCTAGGTATAATTGTTTTTAAATACAACAATGCTAATCGTCAATTATTGCTCGTTATCTATATGTTCTTTCTTTTTAAATAAACTATGTACATATAATTACACAGTTTGTACTTTAAATTATTTAGTATTCTTGTATATTTCTAGAAAAAATAACATTTGTTATCTTTTTATACATAAATATTCGTTATAGTAAAATGTAAAATTTGATATAAAAAAATTTATATTTCAAAGAAGGAAAAATAATGCGCGTAAATATCTTTGCAGATCTCTCATTGCAGCAATATTAAATTATAACATCAAATATGAAAAATTGAATACATTTTCCTTGCGCATCGGAATAAATGAATACCTTCCCATCACATTCATGTTTGATAATACAAATCAGTAATAAACTTTTTCTTATCTTGTGTAAAATAGACTTGCGTCGAGATATTTAAATAATCGAATATTTTCGGAATTTACAAAGTTAGTCACAATTCATAATAATCTGTCAATTATATGTATATTCGTCTCTTTTAATAAAATTTTTTCTTTTTTTTTTCGAAATTCCAGGCGATGGTAGCTTGTTATCCTGGTCACGGTTCACATTATGTGAAACATGTGGATAATCCTAACCGAGACGGACGTTGTATCACAGCCATTTATTATCTTAATCGAGATTGGGACGTTAAGGTGAAATTTTATATATGTATTAATTTATTTTTAATTGTTAATTACAAATCTAATAAAATAATTTATCACGATAGAAATTTATAAATAATTACGCATTTTTTATTGTACGCAGGAGAATGGCGGACTTTTGAGGATATTTCCTGAAGGATGGCGCGATCAAGTAGCAAACATAGAACCTTTGTTTGACAGGATATTATTTTTCTGGTCGGACAGGCGAAATCCGCATGAAGTGCAACCAGCGTTCAAAACGAGATATGCCATTACGCTTTGGTATTTCGACGCCGAAGAAAGAAATCAGGCTTGCCGAAGATATCAAAGAGAAAGTACGTAAACAATTGCATTGGCTATTTTTTTCTATTTTTTCCCCGATATAGTTAACAATTTTTACAGAAAATATCAATACTAATTTTCAGCTAAGCTATAATTCGTAATATTAAAATATATTTTATAATATTAAATAAAATTAGAATAAAACATTGCTATTTTTATCTTTTTTCTACGTTGTTTAATCGTATTAATAAAAAATTAAAATCGTAATTTCGATCACTACGAGGTGGCTTTTTGCATTTTCTATTTTGTGAATTACATGAACACTGTTTATAAATATAATTTCTTTTAGGAGAACTACATACGAAAAATAATGGTTCGTGAGATACAGAACATGAAGGATTATTACGCCGTCCGTTTGGACTGAAGTTATACTTGTACATAAAATATATGTATTAAAATAAAATATTATGTATTATTATGTATTATGATAATTTTTGCAGGAGGAATTGAATAACGTACGAAGAAAATTACGAAAATAATGTGTTTACAAGGAAGTGCAATAGACGTAAGAGTGTACTTTTTTTTTACAGATAGCACTGTAATATATGTGATGAGTTAATGTGTGTAGTTGCAATTTATGCTTTCATGTGTGTGTATGTGCGTGCGTGTGTGTGTGTGTACACACAAATATACACATACACACGTAATCCTTTATTTCGATTTCTGAGATTCTACATGTTCGCACTTTTTAACTTGATATTTAAAATATTAAATTTACTTCCTAAATGTTTTGAAGAAAACTTATATTTGTGTCGATCATTAACTTCCGTTATGTAAAGTATTAACAATATTTAGAGCATGTTGCATTTGAAATATTTTATAAGCGAAACCATAGAATATAATATACAAAAAATTTCTTCCAGGAAATCATTATTAATTTACTTTGATTTTTTAAGTAAATTTGTTTCCGTAATATCCGTATGCGCTATATTTTTTAGCATCAAAGCAACTAGTTGCTAAAGGATAAAATTATATTGCTCACACAAGGTGTTAGTATTATCATGTTGTAATATTACGATTGGACATTAACAACTTTTTACGCTTAAAAAACGTATTTGATTTATTACGGGCAGTAATTGACTTATACTTCCAGCGCAACAAAATTGAAATAAATTGGGGCCCAGTCTGTACCTGTATAATGTTATGTATATTGCAAAACGATAGAAACACTGTGTTTAATATTCTATGTACCTATTTATATGAATTAATGGGAAGAAGTAAGCATACCATCTGCGTCCTATTCAAATTTGATACATATTTCTGTCACCCTTTCTAATGTAGGAGATAGAAAATCAGGTAATTAGAAAAAGATATGTTCATGATCAGAGGCGTGCTTCGGTTACCTCTAGCTTTGGCACACATTGCACATAGATGCATATGCTCACTAGGCACGCCCCTGTTCACGAAGTTATAAGTATATTCCTAAAAATTGAAATTGTTTCAATATTTCCTACTGTATTATTGGACACAGAAGATTAATTGTAAGAAATCATCTAGAAGTCCTTTTCATAATTAAATTATTTTTGTCCTATGATATTAATTTGTTTCGACGTTTATATAGACGTTTATATGTACGAAAATTATAATTTAAGGACTTATTATCAGCGCGTTTTCGAAATATTGTAAAAATAAACAAGATTTTGTTATCAAAGCGAAATAAATACACAAACTTATAAAAGAATCATTCATGTATTAATACTCAGTGTAACTCTATACAATGTCTATGAAGAAAATTGCTATGGTTTTTCATATAATTACCTTCTTGATTTAAGTAACATTAGTGTCGTTTGGAAGTTGACAATCTTGAATTTGATTAATGGCAGGCACATAAGATTGAAATGAAAAATTGTTTTTCGCAAACATTCCGGGATTTATCACATAACAATCAGAATAGTTAGTCGTATATGTTTCAAAATTGTCAGCAATCACAATGAGATCTGGTGTTGGAAATATTTGTAAAGCATGGTCATATTTCCAATATACTGGAACAACTTGAAGAGGCACTGGGGTCAGATGTGATTGACTGATGATGGATTTGGCAAACTGAAATTTGTGATAAATATTGATATTATATATATATATATATATATATAGCCTACTTTGTCAGTTTTGGAGCCCATTTTGTCAGGCGCTCATTTTTGCATAACTTACGAAAAACTTAATTATTGCAAAATTGCAAACAG
>NW_017296957.1:1680773-1683262 GCF_001594075.2 Trachymyrmex cornetzi
ATATATACAAAATATACATATATTTGATAGTATTTAATTTAACGTCTACTTACATGTTTAAAAAAGTGTTCTTCTTTCGGAAAACGAAGCGTATTCCTACACATTTTTGTCAACATATCTTCTCTTAATATTAAAATTTCCTTTGTACAATACTGTATTCTACATGGATTTGTTGTAAAAATAGCGTTTGGTATCATTTTTGTAACTTCTTCAATAATGCATTTGGGTAAAGGAGGTTTTGGTAAAATTTTAGGAGAACCTAAATCGTGTGGGCCAGGTACAAAAACAAATTTCGTAGATTCCTTTATACTCGTATATTGTATTATTATGTCAACTAAATTTTTAAAACCTGTTATCAAAGTTTTCGTACTAGTTATATTTGTAGGAAAACTTAAAAAATGACCACACAATACAAAAGCTATAGGAGGATAATCCATGTAACCATCCAATATTGACCTAAATTTTTGTAAAACATGTGGAACATCCAACCACAATTCTGCTATGAATACTATCATTCCATCTTGGTTAGTTTCTTCGTGGATTTGTAATTTTTCTGACATTTTTAGGGATATATTATGTGAGCCACCAAATGTATTTGTGTCGCCAAAATCTGATCGCAAGCTTTCCGACGATTCTATTGGCGGAAGGTCAATAGTTTTTACATGTAATACATCATCTTTGTAAACACCATTAGCTATTACTATAAAGCCTTCCATGATAAAAGCATCTTGAAAATCTTATACATAAAATAAGAAAAATAATTTTGTATATTAGTACTGCTATTGTTATATGTTAAAGATAGTATACCTTATTGAGAGACATATATGTATATAGTACAGAGTTAACTTAAAAAAAAAACCAGTCAAACTTCAATAAACAAAAATATCTTATATGGATGAATCTAGAAATATATCTTTCTAATTTTTCAAAATATGATTAAGATATGATTAATCATGATTATAATTTCAAGCTCATAATTTCATAATTATAAAGTAAATCATTTAATCATCAATTTATTTTTATCACACAGAATACCAATTAAAAGCATATCTTCAAAACTAGTATTGAGAAATAACACATCATTAAACTTATGTGATGTTTGGTAGTATTTGGAATAAATTGTGAAATATTTTTCGTATTGTTTAAATGTTTTTCCATTGTCCATATAAAATATTTCCATAAATTTTGAAATCAATGTATTTTTTAAATAAAACCAAATACTTTAAAATGCAATAATTAAGTATATATAAAGGATATTGTATTGCTGAGGTCAATCTTGACAGTTCCACTTGTATCTTCCAAATAATATTGATCTTCCATTAATTGTGTTATCAGACCCATTATACATACATTCCCTGTTCTCAGCTCACTTAACAGATATTCGATAGGTATTAAATTTGTTTTATGTGTTTGCTGTTTATCAAATTTAGATGATAGAAATTGTTTGTGCCTTAGAGTTTTGTACCATGCCATTTCAAAACGATATTTAAAAACCAATGATTTATATTGTGTTTCAGGGTATGTGCTTTCATTGTCAATGATAAATTTCTTTTTAGAAATATCGTATTTTATCTTTGGTATATTATATCCATCTATAACATTGAACACTGTTTCTGTGTCTTTCAATTTATTTGGCTCTAAGCATTCTTCTATAGCAATTTTTATATGTTCGGCTCCAACATGTGGATCATCCAAATTTTGAGCCAGAATCAGTTCTATAATACGACTAAGCCAAGATTCACGTTCATTTTGGGGTATTTTTAACAATTGCTTTGCGAAAGATATTCTAAGCTCTCTAAAAATATATAAACAATTATAAATTATTGTCTTATGAGTTATGTGCAATTACATATAAAAATATTATAAAAAAATGTGTATTAAGACAGCATTGTATATAGTAGTTATCATTATATATTAATTACATTATATTAATATATAAAACACATAAATATATATTATAGAAATAAGATTTAAACTATTAAAAATTTATTTATATTTTAATAATTTGTTTAACACGTTCACGACAGGGCCGTATTTGTCAGTCGTGTATGTACCACCGATGATACATCCCGGCGCGAACGTGTTAAAGAACTTTTCATCCTTTTGTCATAAAATTCTTTAATTTAATAAATAGAATATTTACCTTGATAATACCAAACCGTATAATGAAAAATTTGTTTGAATCATCTGTATGCATTTACTGTCAGCCATCGTTATGCACAATACGTAAACATACAGTTGTGAATAAAAAAAAAGCATACACTAGTGCTAAGAAATTAAGTAATTACATTAAACACAAATTTACTGTATAGTATAAATCAAATCATCGAAAAAGAGAACCGCACAAAGAGGTTAGGCACTTCTTCTTTTTCTTCAACATTTTCCCGCTTTTAAATCTAAAGTCCATATCATACTACATATTTTGCAAGCATAATGCTGGATTCACACTGCATCCGATTTGCGTCGTACGACGCTCTTCGAGCTGCAGG
>NW_017296957.1:1683789-1688440 GCF_001594075.2 Trachymyrmex cornetzi
TTTTTTACCGATTCCTACGATTTTATATTTTAAATAAGTTTCTGAAACTTATTTAAAATTTTTTATTTTAAATAAGTTGTATGATCGGCATTATATAACTAAGTTTAAGAAAATTTGCATATATCTTTCTAAAGGATGTATAGAATATTATCAACCTTTGTTTAAGTATAAATGATTTAAAAGTAAAATGAAAATTGAAACATAATGTATCGTTGAATATCAAAAATACCTCACACACGCGAATAATTATCAATTACGTATATAAAAAGAACCGTGCAAATAATATGGGATTAAACTAGTGCCAGAGATTCCACAAAGCAAAGCACGAAATGTACGACGATACCCTTTTGTCAAAATCATGTAAAATATGAATAAATGAATAAAACGTAAATATTTTTCATTCGCAATAGTAGGGTAGAATATCTAAATGGCGCGAGGCGAACAGCGAGGAGTGGGGGAACGTGCCGCGCCGCGCGGCGACAATACGACTACGTCATCACTTCGGTATTCGTCCGGCGACCTCGGAGAGAGACGGCTGCGTTTTACGAGTCGTTCCGGGTGTCGCATTAATTAAATGAAAATTAGATCTTTAGGAACGCAAATTAGGTAAGGTTGCCTAAAACTAAGGAGTGTACTAAGGGTTAATAGATTTTATTCCACAATTTTTGCTCAATTTCTTAGATTCATTACGCACATACACAGCTCATGAATATTTTAGATATTTCATGTGTTCTCACATGTACGGTATAAAATTGAGACATAATTCTTATTGTTAAATATTTCAAATTGTGACTTTTTATCACTTTGAATCATATATATATAATTCTATCATTTTCGCGTGACTCCACATTCTTATGATACGGGGAAAGTGTGTGTGTGTAACAGATAAATTATATTTAAATTACATATCTCTAAATATATGTGCATGCTATTTATACGTATTATTCTATTTAGTCGAAATTGTTTCATAATTTAAAATAAATTTTGCATTTATTATTAATCTTTATTTATATTTTGTAAATCACAAAAATGAGCAATAAAAATTGAGATATAATGTTGGGATATCAAAAGCACTTTACGTGAGCAATTATATAAGAAAAACCACGCTAATAAAAACCTTTTTTTACTTCTTGCCTTTTGTCAGCATATAGTAATTGATACGAAATATTTAAAATTATAAAATGAACGTCAAATTATGTCTCAATTTTTATTATACTTTTAAATAATCTATACTTAAACAAGGGTTGATAATATTCTATACATTCCATGGTGTATCACAATATAATTATGATATCACATTAAACGACTCGTGCCGCTAAAACTATAAGATATGCATAAGAAATTGTTTCATTAATCGGAGAACATTAAAAATGGAAAGAATATATTATTTTACTTCGTAATATGTGTTAATATTTCGACAGTTAGACGGTTGGCGCGCGGCCTTGGAGGGGAGACGGCAAGGGGTGGCACGGGGTGGCACGGAGCGGCGCGTCATGTTTACGCGTCGTCACCGTGCAGTCATTCTCTTACCAACGTTCGTACAAGTAGGTAATCGTATCGCGTGCGCCTCTTTTTCATATTACTTTTTGAATCTTATCGCGAAGAATATAATACGAAACGTTGTACTTTATGAATAATTAATATATTCTCTTACCAACGTTCGTACAAGTAGGTAATCGTATCGCGTGCGCCTCTTTTTCACATTACTTTTTGAATCTTATCGCGAAGAATATAATACGAAACGTTGTACTTTATGAATAATTAATCATACTAGTAATCGTATTATGTGAATATTCATAAAATACAACAATTTGTATTATATCTAGCATTTTCTGCGATTATTATATTTCAAAAAGAAATGCGAAGAAGAGCGGCACGCGACACGGCTACTTGTCTGTACGAACGATATCACACGAGTAATAAAAAAGCTATGTTAATAGTAATACTCTCATGCGATTCCTACTTTTACAATTAATATAATTTATGTAATTAATAATTTAATTAATTTTTTGGTTTCACCTTTCGTTATACGATCCGCATAAAAGATGTAACTATACAATCTATATATTTGTCGGTAATAAAAGAAATATTTCTCTTTTTATTAATC
The DNA here is from genome assembly GCF_001594075.2 of Trachymyrmex cornetzi. Classification (NCBI taxonomy): domain Eukaryota; kingdom Metazoa; phylum Arthropoda; class Insecta; order Hymenoptera; family Formicidae; genus Trachymyrmex; species Trachymyrmex cornetzi. The sequence continues at coordinate 1,685,897 of NW_017296957.1, forward strand.
TCTATACTTCATCCCATTGACTGTAATCATATCTTACAGACATCGCAGTAAGAGATTCAGTCCTTTTATTTGCTCTAAATTTATTTCGCAATGATGACGAATTGAGATGTTTTTGATATTCATTTCTAAAAGTCAATTAATAATTGCATAATAATTTAGGTAATAGCTGTATATTACATTTTTCAGATGATATTTTCCCTCTCACGGGTACACCTTGACGTGGTGAGAGGGCTCAGTACCCAGAGGATATGCACGAAAAGAACGGTTTTTCTCAAATATTAAAAAATTTTTCGGATCTGTCTGATACATCCAGATAAATTTTTAGATACTTGAGTAACATCAGTCCCTTCGTGTAAAACTCCAACGACGGGGAAGCTAACGTACCCTCGTCCGCCGATTTAATTGAAAATGAACGAATCGCAGCCGGTTCGTCGCGTCGCGCGTTTGCTTCGGGAGTGCCGTTCAAGTTATATCGGACTTAAGTTATAGTCCGCGCGCTATTGTAGTGTTTTACGCGAGTGTCCTGTGCGAGAGGATGTTAACCCGATTCTGAGAGGAGGAGGAGATCTGGGAGAGGCATCGGGCATCGGCGGAGCAACCTTGCGGTAAATATCATTTTTTACTTATGTAAAATCGATATCTTCTATTTATTTTTGAATCGTTTTATTTTACAATGATTTAAAAATAATAATTAGAAAAGGATTATTTTAAAATTATTTTGTAATTTCATATATACGAATTTTTAAGATCTGTTTTAAAAAATGTATAATTATTTTATAAGTATAAATCTATGATGAATTAAAAAATTCGATGCTTATAAAAATGATTAACTTAAGAAAACTTTGCGTTTTTTTTCAATATTGTTTGTGTTCTTTCTGGTTTTTAATAATTTGAATTTTATATTTTTTTGTTACAGATCATCGTAGCGACGTTGCAGATGTAACTCCGCTGTTGCGCGTCGGGTTGGTGAGTAACGAATTAGTCTATTCGAAAACTATAATTGCTAGCGATTAGTGATTATAGAGACTTTGGAATATATATTTAGATACTAATAATTTAATATGTTTGGTAAAAACGGGCCAAAAATTTGCACAAAAAAACGTAACTTGTGTTGTCTCAGGTGAAGACAAAAAAAATGTTAAACCAAATTCGGTGACACTGTGAGACTTAGCGAATTATTAGACGAAGGTAATAAGTCTTGTAACAAGACTTATTACAAACGCCGACAGATTCTTTGTCTATCTAATGGGCCGAAATTCGTGAAAAGAACACAACCAAAAAATCGTGGACATTATCGACAGGATCATGGACATTGGCCATGTAGTTTAATGTCCATTTTGTGGACATAGAGGCGCTTCAAAATGAACAGCTAAATCCCGGGCATGGCCGCTCTCGGGCTTCTCTCTGGGTTGAATTCTTCAATGAATCATACGTTATAGACTTCAAAGTTAGGGAAACACGATCGTGTTTTATCAGTATTTACCTACCTCTAGTAGGACTTGTAGTTAATTGATCCCATATTTGGCAATATTGGTGATAATTAAATGAGATGTACAAACGTAACGAGAATAATTCAAACTTGTTCAAAGGACTTAACTAGGAAGTTCTGAGAATTATTTTAAAGTAGTTGGATTGCGCCTCATTTAATGGATCTATAAATGCTTTTATCACACACTAATAGGTTAGTCCATTATTTGCTTCGTAAATTTATCAGTATCTCTATCAATATTTCATATTGAAGATATATTAATCATCTCACTATCGCTTATTTTCTTTTTGTAGTCATTATCTTAATTTCTTTCTTTAATTTGTTACATTTCTGCGTATTTATTATTACAGATAGTTAAATTGTTTCATCACAAATGTATTTTTGATAAACAAATGAAAATTTTGTTTTTCTGACCAACTATTTAGATAATACTGTTTTATCCAGATATCTTGTATATATCTAACAAATATTTTGAGAGATTTTTTGTGTTTCAGATATATAATATAATATAATAATGTTGTAGAGCAGAGGTGAAACGCAAATACCAACGATTGCTATCAAATTAGGATATATCTATTTTAAGAAGAAGGTGAAAAATGCAGTTTAATATAAAAAAGTTTATAGAAAGGAACGGCTCGTACTGTGTCTTATTACCGTTAATTGTAGGACTTCATATAGGTTGGTTTACCTTGCAACAGCGTTATGTTTCAAAGTCTCAAAAACACGATCATCCAATAGTTGAATTGTTTAAAAAATTTAGTACATGATAACATATGTGAGTTTCAATTTGTTATTAATAAAGTAATTTAATAAATGTTTAGTATTTGAACTTATAATAAATAGTGAAGTGGATTTGTTTTATATTTCCGCACACATCTTTTACATTTTTCTTTTTTTCCTAAATTTTTTAATAATGCAAATGAATAAATTAAATGTACCAAAGAAATATTTTAATGAATATTGAAATAAGTTCTATCTTATTCTTATTTGATTTTGATGGAACTTTGTATTTAAAAACACTTTATTGTTTTAATTTAACATATATATATATATAT
>NW_017296957.1:1688455-1690874 GCF_001594075.2 Trachymyrmex cornetzi
ACATATATATTCTGTTTTAAAATAGAGTAACATGTTACTCTATTGTAAAGTAATTTCAGAGTCTGCAATGATTTATGACATACTTAAAATTTGAGTGATACAATACTATATATTAAAATAAATATTTCTTATACATATTTTATACAAAACTTTATTGTAAGAGATATACATATGAATTGCACGCGTCTACTCTTTCCTATGTATAAATAAAAATCTAAATAAAATCTATAAAAAAAGAATGTGCTGATATAAATAAAAAGATAATAACATTTATTTTCATAGAATTCTATAAATTAACGTTAATATTCTCAAAAAGCTTAGGAAAATATATATACAATCACAGAGGAAATTGATTAACCTCTTATAGTAGGTAGATGGTCGAAATTTTGCTGATGTATTGAGGAGCTCTTGGGTCGATTTTCACTTTGGCTATGAACAGAAGGACCAGCCTTGGGTAGTTGGGGTAACACCATTTGACTATAATTGGTATTCTGGAAATATATATAATCATATTATATATATTGATTTATATTCTTGGGTTACTCTTGTTATTTGATCATTAAACTTACCCTAGAACGTTCTCGATACTTTTTGAGTTTTTCAAACTCTTCCGTCTCAACATCTGGCATTTTAAAATGAAAATTATCGAAATAAGAATGCCGCAACAATTGTTCGCACGTCCACCTTTCATTTGGATCCTTATCCAAACATTTTTTTAGGAAATCCAGCTATAAACAAGAGATTTATTTCTACAGTAATATTATTGTATATTACGGAGGTAACTACGAAAGTATACATTGCATATAATATATTCTTTTCTCGTTCGATTGTACTGTGTTTCAAATTGAGATTAAAGCGGATTCGTTGATATTACTTGTAAAGTACTGCCATTTCCACGGGGTAGAGCGTCTTCAAGCGGCGTAAGTGTTTGCGGAGTTGGAAGAGTGATACCGCTAAAGAATTCATTCTGTTGAAAGATGGCCATATGTCTCGGTAAAAGGTCACCCAGCGTTCTTCTTATTAAGTATAGTTGATCCACATCGGATTTTCCCGGCCACAAAGCTTCGCCTCGTATTAATTCAGCAAATACGCAACCGATGGCCCATACATCGACCGGAGTGCCGTATTGTGTGTCCCCAACCTGCTCCGAAAAACGCATAGTTAACGTCACGATTCTATTGTAATTTAATAAAAAATGAAAATTTTTTAATTTTGCTTACATTAAAAATTGAAAATGTTTGCATAAAAGCTTGTTTGTTTTAGGCCTAGATTTTCAATACTTAAATAACGTACATATATATATATATTTAATATCAAAGCTAAATCATAAAATTTGAAAAAAGATATACTAAGTTTTTGAAAATAAATTTCTATCTTTTACAATATTATTTTATATATTAAAAAAATTTAGTATAACTAAACAGTAGTATACTGAACAGTAGATTCTAAAAAAAATACAAAAATAACAAAATTTTAATGAAAGAAGAAACGATCAATTGCTTTATTATCACAAACGTAAGACGTTGATAAAAGTTATTTGATCAAATCCATTGATTATATCAGTGTAACAAACCAAGATAAATTAAAACTTGAAAATTATTAGACGTAATGATTAACTTGTAGTTTTGTTGAGCGTGCTATCTATGCGCGATTAATAGAGCTGCTATAATTTTTCTTATAAAATCCGGAAATATTACAACTGTACATCCGGATATTTACCAACAATTCAGGTGCTCTATACCATCTGGTTGCGACATATTCCGTATAGTTCTCGCCAGGACTCAGCATACGCGCGAATCCAAAATCACATAATTTTACTACTCCTTCGGAAGTGATGAGGATGTTTTCTGGCTTTACATCTCTGTGAACGCATCCAAGACGGTGGCAATAGGCAACACCTTGCAGAATTTGCCAAGTAATTTGTCTCGTTGTGAGATCTGGACAACCACTAGGATATTTCTCCATTTCATTCAAAAGGGTGTTTTCACAGTATTCGAATACCAAATGTAATTTCCTCTTCCGTCTGAAGACTTCCAGAAGATTGACCAAGTTTGGATGCTTGAGATTCTGTAGATCAAAGAAAAATATTAATTTCTAACTCTAAATGCCCGTGTCACACTACGGATTGCGAACGCGGATCGGATTGGGATTGCGGATCGTCGGATTTGGATTCTTCGTTCACACTACGGACCATGGTACGGACTACGGATTCAATTTGCAACATATGCTGTATCGCAAATGTCGTGTCATCGACGTTTGCTGTGTACATTCTCTCTCGATAAAACGGTTTTAAAAGTTGCGTCCCGAAATTTGGGACCAATTGTATGAGTTATGATGAGCACAGGTAACCTAACCACACAAACGATGCTTATTCATCCATCATAAATGGGTCACGTGACCAAACTCGATGTTTTATTGG
>NW_017296957.1:1690925-1732407 GCF_001594075.2 Trachymyrmex cornetzi
TCTACAATCCGGATCCGAAACTGCCTTGTCTTGATTGGCTGAGTTCCGATCCGCAATCCGCAATCCCAATCCGATCCGCGTTCGCAATCCGTAGTGTGACACGGGCATTAGCCATTTAATTATATCAGCAAAATTAATTACATGAATTGTGTCTGTAAAAGAATTTGCGACACAAACATCGAGACGATCAGCGCGTCCCTGCTAACTTTTTTCTCTTTTAAAATAAAAATAGTTTTGTGGTTTTAAAAAAATTTTTTTTTACAGGCAATTTATTTATATTTGTCTTCCTCTCTCACTTTCAAATTCTTAATTCAATCCTAAAGTTTGTACTTGTAACTTCATGGCGCTTTATGAGTAAAATACTGCAAAGAGATTTTAGCATGTTGGTCAGAGACATTTTCGTAATGCAGTATTATTATCTACCGAACAAAGAATAGCCTTGAAGCAAAATGTCAAAACGTGGCAGTAAGAGGGCTTATTTGAATGCGCATACGTTTGGTGGTGAACCCACTGATTGTTATGATAATGTTAGGTCGGTAAGACCGTAACACGCCAAGATATTGACCGCTGCCCAGTATTGACCGTTGGCTACTTCTCGCAGCCATTATTGCATCTGTGTGAGCTTCTTATCGTGTAAATAAGAACGTCACTTCCTTCTTAGAGTGCCCGCTACTTTTAATTTTATCTTATAAAGCAATGGTTGAAGAAACGAGAACGATGAAAAAAATTTATTAATTATAAATCTAGAAATTTTATTTGTATATTTTATTTTTATAATTATATCGTTATGTACATATACATTTTAAAATGAAAATAGGAAGTTACAAAGGAGAAAAGAACGAATGGAAAAAAAAGAAGAATTTATGAAAAAAAATGTATCTAAATATTTAATTAAATTCTCAAGAGACTAAAATTATCGCACCACACATCGTCCTATGTACGTGGGAACTAGCGGTCGCGAACGTGCACGTTCCCCGAGGTCATTCACCTTCAAGAATTGCGACCCTCGACAAACTTGATTATTCCGCAGATCGATCGAATCGAAGAACTTCGAGAATTATATAAGCTATTCTTATATAATCTCTTTTTTTATAATAAAAATTATCCGCAAAATGTTTACCGCAAAGATCTTACGATTTTCCATTCATTTCCGTTAGGTCGAAAAAAGTAATTACTCAAGCAGAACAACAAGCCATTATGATCACTAAAAGTCATTTTTTCATCATTTCCGATTCATTTTAATGTCATTTTAACGTTATCGTGATTCGTTGTTCTGCTTGGGTATAAATAAAAACATGTATTTTTGTCAACTGAGAGAAATGAAAAGAAACTGACCTTTAAAAGACGTATTTCCCGGAGTGCGATCTTGCGTATCAGGGGATCATCTTCGGTTTGCTGAAACTTCTTTACAGCTACCAGTTTTCCAGTTTGCCGATCCCTGCACTGGAAGACGACGCCGTAGCTACCCTCGCCGAGACGTGCCAGACGTTCGTAACGCTCCATGGCTTTGCTCGGCGCCCGAGACCTGTGCAAGATCATTTTTTACGATATTACTATTGGATTTCAATGAAATTTCATATTGGAACTAATAGGAAAATCGATAATTTATATCAGCCGATATACATCATTTGTAAAATCCAATTCGAACGAATCCTATCAAACTTTGCTTGCAACCGCCTCCGAATGATTTAATATTAAATCAATGATTTCTGAAATTATTGGCAAAAATACTATTCGTACAACTCCTATATGTATATTTTTATTTATTATTTACTCGTTCTAAAATAAATGTATAACGTATCGTATAATACTGTTTTTTATATCAGTAAAATATTAATTCTGCCAATTTAGTCGTCGCAATCCCAGTGAAATATTTTTGAAAATTAGAACTTTTTTAAATCTTTGTATTTAGAAGAATATTAAAAATTTTTTTTTACTAAATGATCGATCATCACGTTAAGAGCGTTACATTGACTAAATATGGGCGCTTCGAATAATTACTGTTTTTACACAGAGCGCTAAATCGACGTCCAATTGTCTCATTCTTAAATACCCACTTTTTATATTTAGCAAGACATGGTAACGACGTCAATTGTTGTGTAAAGAGCATAGTATCGCGATGTACGGTACCGGCTGGGGGGGCTCTCTTAAAAAAATACCGGCTGGACTGTCTCTCTTCCGATGGATGACCAAGGGTCAAGCTACCCCACGAGTTTTGCTTTATTCGAATTTACGTTTAGCGCAGGCGTAGGTGAAGTGCTGGTCAACTAACCGTTTTATTGATTGCAATACCGATCCGAAATAATACTTCTAAAATGAGCAAGTACCTCTAAAGCAGCGCAATATCACGACATTTCGGTGTTCATAATGCACAGATATTGCAATCGCTATTCTATCAATTAAGCAGTTCGTCAGAAGGATATAAAAATTGAATGGAGTCCTATATAATGATATATCGTTGTATAATCGAAATCAAGATTGCTTCAAGATTAAGAATTTCCGTAAAAAATGAATAGAATTGTTCGATGACATCGAATATGCTTTTTAATATTTAACACTCAACTGATTGTGTACGATATCGATCCAGTAGAAATCATTTCACGAACTAGTATGATTAAACAGACTCCATAGGATTATGTACGTTATTTATCGTCGAATTTTTCTTTTTCGTGATTATTTGATTCGAATTTGAGGAATTAGCTAAATTAAAAGTCTTTTATTACCACTGTGGTATGCATTGTCGATAATTTGCAAACCTCACGTCGTTCATCGTATCGATGTGCTTGCGTGTATATAATGTGACATAATAATTTTCGACGTAAATCGTATGTATTAATCTTGAAAGTTAATTGCGGCATCCGAATTTGAATGTAAATCAACAAATAGGATAGAGAATTTGAATCAGATTTGACCAGGTTATGTGTATATTACAGACAAACATGAAAAATTGTTAAAACGCGTTTTGTTAAATAGCTAAGTTCACGAATGTACTTTCAAGATTGCAGTTATAATATAAAGAATTTTAATTTAAACGTTACTATATTTTTTTACTTTTTAAAGAAATCTTGTACTAGTATACATATTCGTTACGTGAACAGTTTCTTATATAATCACATTAATCTTTCGCATATTTAAAAAAAGTGCGCCTTAATTTTTGAAATTTACATATATTATAACAATAACATAAAATTGTTTAAAAAATACAAGAAAAAATAGAAAATATCGTAATATTTATTTATTTTTTTTTTTTAAGAAAAAAGCATCTTTAAAAAAAATAAAATGTAACATTAACGAAATCATCTTATGGAACATTTGCGTACACGTTATAAATTGTTTTTACTTAAATTTTAATATTTAATATAGACATTTTATATAATTATTAAAAAGTTAAAAGAAAGATCACTCATTACCATTTATTTATTACAAATAAAATAATTTTATGTACGTGATATTATACTGATAAAATCTTTTCTTAAAAAAATTTGACATTGTGTATGTGTATGCGTGTCTTTAATATATCCGTAACTTTTTTTTTAAAATTGTCTAATTATTATTCTTGTAATAAAATTATAATTTCTCAATGATTCATACGTGATTGAATCTAAATTCTGTACATGTCACAATAGATTACGAAAATTAATGAGCGAGTGAAATGATACAATATCTTATCCATGTAACTTTTCATGATTATTCTCAACTCTCCAGCCTAAAGATTCGATTATTAAAAAATCCAATTTTTGGCGATGACATTCGATGAGCACAATTGAAGAATATATTGAAGAAAAGAGAACATAGAAACAATTACGTACAAAAATCCAAGAATAGAGTTCATGAAGTACTCTTGTTAGGTCACCCTCGTTGGCGAACATACCGGACAGTACTAATACGTTGAAGAAAGCGACGGCTTTACGTTATTGTTGAGCTCTTGATTATTGAGAATCGATATCACGTTCTCTGAGTGCGCCTATATATTCTGACCGTGAAAGAGGTCAAAATATTTTCAACTGTTGGACGGACGCTATAGTGAGTATTACGTGATAAAGGCGTGAAAAAAAATGGAAATACAATTCTTTTAGATAATATGCGCCCTATACACGTTTTCCTTGACAGACGATAACATAAAAGTGTCATTGCTAATCGTAACCGTCAGGTTATATCTCTTCGACAAATTCATCATATCCGTTTTTAACATTTTATAAACGGCGATAATAATACCGTATGTAATAATACAACATTAATTTGTCGAAGACAAATGTCACAGGCTATAATACAACACACTGAACATAAAGATAAATAGATAAGTGTATTTCATTTAATAAACAACTTTGTGAAAAGTACCTTGTAAATAATCCACTGCAGATAATACAGAATTTTACATAAAATTAAATAAATATTTAAAAAAATAATAGTTAACTTGTTTTTACAATAAAAGTTTTAAACAATTTATCTGTAAAGCCCATTCTACAATTGCGTAAGCGTAGTTGTAAGTGGTTATAGTTGTAAGAATTAACCAATCATAATCAAACATGAGGAAAATATTTGACTGTGATTAGTCAATTCTTACAACTACAACCACTTACAACTACGCTTACGCAATTGTAGAATGGGCTTAAAACAGATTTTTGCTATTGCACAACTCTTACGGAAATACTATATTAATAAAATAGACTCATGTTACATAATAATAAACTTCGTATCAAAAAGCATATACCCAGTGAGAAATAATGACAATGGAATTAATGTCGAATCGATATCAATTCGATGTCGATTCCATTGTCATTTCTCACTGGATATGTATGTATAACAATGTATACAACAAGATTACAACCCCCTCAGATCTTTTTAAAAAAATCTCTATCTTTTCTAATAGGTTTTAAAAGAAATAGACAATCAGATCTTGTGGAATTAATAGAGTGAATGCTTCAATATTTACACAAAGGTTGTTAAGAAAAATGGTATATTAGAATAGACTCTCGTAAAATAATAGATACTTATTTATTGAAAAATACAAAATTCGAAAAGGTAAAGTAATTAATTCGAACGTATGTTTTGCGTGTTTAACGATGTCGCTGTATTGATAATAATCACAATCAGTGTTTACCTCCTTGGTAGCAATGGTAGCGTGCTACCGAATAGCCAGAGCTTTCTATCTTGAAGCCATTTGTCCATTCGCAGGCTTCTCACAGGATTTTCACGCTACGAATGAAATATTCATGTTGTATTCCGACAAACACCATCGCGAATTTATTTCGGCGTGTCGACATTGTTGACATAGCCTTTTGCCAAAGCGGATGATGGCACTGGGTTCTCAATGAGAAACGGATTTTCACTGCATACACGACTGTTCTTTTGCCTAAAACCACGTCAACCAACCGATCGATAATCCTTTAAGCTAATGCTTTCAATAGTTGCCTCACTCGCTTTCGCTAATTTTTTTGATTCTTATTTTATGTATATAGTATATATAAATATATATATATGTGTATATATATGTATATAACTAGAAACTCATTATCCACAGTGTCTGAAAAAGTACCAAATTTTATAGTTTTATAATTTTATAGTTTCATATTAAATATATATGAATTTTTCAGATCAGTAGATACAAAAGGCAAAAAACATGTCATAGCATAATTAATTTTGATTTATTCATATTTTTATACAGAATATTATTTTACACAGCTAGGGAACACAGAGAATATAAGTCGGATATTTTATTTTATTAAATAAATTTGTCATTTTTGTAACTTTGTATATCATGGCAACAAATTCTTCTCATATAATATTAAATTTTAGGATTTAGCGCAGCATATTCAGGATAAAACGACGTCCTAGTTCTTTCCTTTTTTTCTCTTTTTCTCCCTCAATCGATTGCAGAAAATTTACAAACTCCTGCAGTTATTCAGGTACGAAACTATAATTATTTTTACTCATATATATAACTATACATGTATATAGAATATATATATGTAAAAATATATATACATATATGTAGAATATACATATGTATATAAATAACGCATAATACAAATCAATTTAACAATATGCATAATTTGACTTTTCACTAATCTATAAATTTTGTCTCGTCTGGCAGTTTTTATATATTTCTTATATTATATTTTTGTGCGCAAAGCAAATTTATTCTCACGAAGAATATTCGGTTAAAAAAAAAAGTATATTGTACTCAACTTTTTTTTCGAATGTCGACATCTAAAATAGAAAACCTCCTTTACGAAAGAATAAAGCAATATACATCAATTATTACACTATATTTTTTACAAATTGAAACATTAAGTCTGTTGCGCTACCTTTAAACGTAGTGTTTTATTTCTTTAAACGCATGAAAATTCTCTTTACTGTCAATATCTTTTTTCAAAAATTTTACATGAAATAATAGAAAATGCCCTTTATCTATGTGACTCAGATTATACATTCTTATATATCAATTTAATCGTTTTTTCCAAGAAAATATTGGAGAAAATTACTATTCGTTGATTATCAGAAAAGCCTGATATATTTAGACACTCTTTGCATTTCTTTGTATCATGCAAGATGATTTAGCTTTTTCAACTTCTTGCGTTTCACCCCTTACAGTAAATGTAACGAAATATCTTTTGGTACGATCCATTTTCTCAGTCGGAAGAGCAATCACTTGTTTTTCCTCTCCGTGTGTCACTTCCACCTAAAAGACGAAGAATAACATATATACATATAAAAAGATTTAAAGTAACATTAGAGATTAACAAGTCGTTTATTTTAATCACAAATTAAGATTAAATTTTAAACAAGATATAATATTTTTTTGTTTATTATAACAGAGTTGTTAGTTAAGATTTATATTTTTTTTTTCGTATTATTACCGTCATTTGCCCCCTGCCGCGACTCTCTATTTTCGGAAGATGGTCCGCTCGATCTGGGACGCCTCCACCCACTGCAATTATAATCTACATTCACGTTACAGAAACTGACTCTTTTCGGGCTTTACGTACATATATAAACGATTATAAATCTTAAAAATTGAATAATTGTTTTAGCAAACAATAACATGATTTACAAAAAAAAAGATATGCAAGAATGTTTTCTTTAAATCTTCAATCGAATACTTCGAATATTCAAATATGAGCTTAATTTTATAGATTAATAAAGATATCCCGAAAGTAACGCGTGTTGTATCCAAATGCGGTAATATGTTAACATACGGTAGGTATATATTGGAATAGAGGTGTAAGCGCTGGTTGCGTGATGACAACGATGAGTTTTTTGCGTGCATTGCTTGGCTTCGGTACAAAAGTCTGGAGTAGTTGGTCTTCCCTGCAGTCTTCTTAATTGCTCATACAGAAACGCTTCGAATTCTCTACAATTACAGTTTCGTAGTATTAAGTTATATCAATTATACTAATAAATATACTATAAACATTATATGCAAAAATTATTTAATTTAATAATTGAACCTGAACGTTAACGGCCGATCATATTTTGCAACGCCAAGAGTGGGTCCAGACATTCCTGATTTGTGGAAGGCGTCCACCTGAAAAAGATCGCTCTGCAAATATGTATATCAACGATAATAATTATAAGGAAATGTTTAATTCTTTTTTCTATGATTTCTATGAAGGAACGTTATCTATGTTCGCATTACAATATTAATAATGGTTACAGAGTCTTACCTGCCTTTTCACTAAGACATGTTCGTTTGCTCTACCGTGACGAATTTGTAATCTTTTCAGTTCCATCAATTGGAAAAAAATTTTTCTTTCGAGATGATAACGACGCAGACTAATTTGCACATCTCTAGTAATAGTCTCCATATTGAGAGCTTGCTGTTTCGCTGTATTTGGACAACATCTTATGTTTCGTCTTCGTGGAATTCTCGATATTCTCGGGCTTGGTTCTATTCCACTGTCTCTACCTCCGCTATCGCGACGATGTTTCCTCCACATTCGTTCTCGGTGACTGCCGTCAGTATTTTCGATCGCAACTAAGCGGCTGGTAGTTGTTGATTGTACCTAACAATAATAATGTTCGATCGACATTAAATTAAATATTTATTGTATTCCTAAATAAAATTAAAAACAAAATTATAATAATTTTTATCTAGATACTGATGTTTTTTATTTACAAAATGTTTATATACTATATAATAAGCATTAATGTATGTTTAAAAGTATAAATTTAATAATGCTATGAAACGGATTTAGAATTAAAATAAAGATTAACAGGTGTAAGTTTTTTAGTTACTTGAGGCAAAGAGTCGATTCTTGAAGTTCTAGATACACCCAAAGCTGTGTTAGGAGTCTCTTCCTCACTAGTGCTTGGCAAAACTCGCATTACACCAATTTCATTATCTTCTTCATGCTCTGTCTCATGTTCCATATCCTCCCCGAGAGCTTCCCTGATTTCTTTCTCGACTTCGTCTTCATCCCATTCTGGGCTGTCTAACACCGCGATTATCGCACTTTGATGAAGTGAACGCTCCTCAGAACTTTCAAACGGGTGTCTCTTCGTCGATGACTTTGAAGAAGACTTTCCTGTTCTCAGATTTCTTCCCGTAGATGGTCGCGAATGTCTCGTTTTCGCCGATCTCGAGAGCTTTGGAGAACTCGAAGAACTATCGTCGATATTGTAGCGAAAATCTTTATCTCCTGAAATTTTTGTTTGTTAGACAGATTTTTGTTTATTTTGGAAACCGTTATTATGTATATATATATTAAAAGTATTGCTACAAGCACCGTTTTTAATGAGACAATTATAAGTTACAATTATGCAATATTTTTAATGCTAATTAGAAATTTAAATCGAAATATCTGCGTTATTATTATGTTTTTATAATTTTTTGAATATTTAAATATTTAATATATTTCGGCAATTTACCTGCTTTAGTTTCTAATCGTTCTCCATCGTCTCTTTCAATACGTTCCGACTTTTTGTCACGTGGCGAACCCGTCCTTTCTGGAGAAAAACTTTCTTCCACGTTCAGCGTTGACACTCTCGATTCTGTTGATGATAAATCTGCGGATTTTCCACGCGCGGAATCATCTAAATTTTCTTTGTCGTCGTCTGTCGATCGTTCGGTAAGTGCTAATGTTTCCGTTTTCTGTGTTTCATCCGTCTGCATTTTTTGCAAAGATTTGATATCGTCACGTCTATCTTTGTCCTCTTTTGATTCAGCATCTTTGACTTCCTCATAAATTGCTTGTACACCTTCGACATTTTCTTTCAAATTGCTTACTGTTTGATGCGCATCGGATTGTTTTAAAGTCTTCGATTCTTTATCGTCTAATAAAGTTTTTTTTGTAGCAATTTTTCCATCTTGCTGCGAATCTTCAGAAATTAATAATTTTCCATTTTCCTCACCCGGACCCGCGATATGCTTTACTGCAACCGTAAAATTTCTTTGATCCTTCGAAATTGCAGTATTTTTATATATATTTAATTCATTTCCGTTTTTAAAACTATCTTTCTCTTTATCGAATAAATCTTTAGTAAAACCGTATTCGAAGATATTTAAATCGGATAACTTATCAAATGTCTCACCTTCGATTGCTTCTTGCTTTTCGTACGATGTGCTATCACTCGGTATTACACTCTCGAATGTATCTAACTTACCTAAAAGGAAGACTACTATAGTCAGTGTTTAACAAACACATTTAATATATTAAAAATTCAATGATCAATGACTGAAAGATTGTTACTATAATACTTGAGTTTACTTCCTATACAGCACAGACCTCCAAGGAATATTTTAAAGGACGTCTATAGGACATTCTACATCCTAAGAACGTTCCTTGGATAAAGTGTGCTGTGTGGACTTGCAACGAAAATTATTACGTTTAAATTCTTACTTTGCGTCTGATTAATTATATTTGCATCTTCCATGCTGACAGGAATCGTTATTTTATCCTTTTCATCCTGAACTTCTTTATTAATTTGCAAACTTTCTTGCGTTATTTGCTGTAATTTTTCCTCTGAAATATCGTGCGTATTAATCTTGTGCGGCAATGCGACCTTACTTTTATCTGAAAAACTGCTGTCTTTGAAAGTTTCCTTTGTTTCTTCTATCACTGTCTTGCTATTTCTCAAAACATCAGAACTCGTCTCTTTTGTAGTTTTCTGCACTGACTTTGGAGTGTCAGGCATCTGATCTTTGTGAACCATCGCTGTGACAATCACTTGCTTTACGGTTTCCTGACTAGTACTATCTGTCGCGTCTCTTCGATATCGAGATTCTGTTATCCTCTCGCTGCCACTTTCTTCCTCTTCAACCGAAGAATGCTTCGGCTCTTCTACTACAACACTTTTTTCTTCCTTGTCCGGCGATTCATCTCGACCTACCGTAGTCTTATCTTTATCGAATATTTTTGACTTGCTGGATTTAGACATTTTTTTAGAGCTACGTTTGTGCGTTTTGGTCAGTTTTGTCTCCTTTGTGCATTCTCTAGGTGTCTTCGATCTTCTTCCAGATACTACTTTTTCACACTTTTTTTCCAATGATCTTTTCACTACGATCACCTCTAAGCTGTCATCGCTTACGCTTTGATCATCATCATCTAATTCTTTTCTCAAGTTACTTTTTGTTTCCGTTTTAAAGTTTTTGTCCTTCTTGTGCTGTTTTTTTGCGTGTTGCCGATGTTTGGCTGCTCCATTTTCAATGTCATCGTGAGAATAATCGCAACTATCTGATTCGAACGATGAATTCAAATATTCCTCTTTATGTCTCGTCGACATTCTTCTACCTCGTTTTTTTTGCAAATTGTGATCATTGATGGTATTATCGTCATATCTACTGATTTATACATAATTTTAAAATTTAACCCTATGCAATCAATACTTTTGTTAGTGCAATACAAGAGGCATTTAGAAAATGACACAACTAATTTCCATCTCTATTATTTATATTCAACCACTTAAATTTCTTTTAGAACGTATTAAAAATTCGCTATGTGACTGTTTAAAGAAAAAAAAGTTATTCTATTAACTATTATTATATCGTCATCAATAATTTGTAGATAAAAAATAAAATGCCAGTATCTCGTAAAAGTAATAGATATATTTTTACGTATCAATTGTGAATAGAGAAAAAAGATTTATTACATTTCAAATGTTATATTTCCTTTCGTATTATTTTGCATTGCATTAATGAGGTAATATCCGTTTTACCGTGCGGATTCGCTTCGAGCTCTTCTATCATCCTTTTTCGAAGATATCTTCGACAGACGCACTTCTTCCTCACTAAAACTCCGACTATCCCGACGAGTCACCTTTTTCAGATTACCTTTTCGTCGTGTTCTTCTTTCTACCCATCGCTCTTCATAATAGAGCTCGGGATGCTTGTGCCCTCGACCTCGTCTACAAGGACTACTATCGCTGGCAGTGCTACTCTCGTCCTGTTTTATTCGGACCTTTGCTGTAAAAACTAAAATGATTTCAATGACTTATTTTGTTATAATATAGTAAGGTACTATACTCAAATATATTGCGATGGATATCAGAAGATACTAATCTTTAAAGTATGAATATTTGTAACATTTTTATTTATTTGAAAAATGTTTATTACATCAGTCGCAGTTGGATTTTCGAGTTAGATTTAGCAAATGTTTATATGTGCTCTACGCGTATACCTAATCTGACCTTTGTTAGGTGCAGTCTTATGCGTTCTCAGTTGCTGCGCCGTGGTACCACCATGCATTTGAATGAGTTTCGCACAGTCTCTGTGCCCTCTATAAAGAGCTGCGTCCAGAGGGGTCATCGAATTACCCTTACTGGTTCTAAGAACCGCATTGATTCTTGCGCTATGATCCAAGAGAACTTTGCACGCGTCCAGATGACCGTGCAAAGCCGCGACATGAAGAGGTGTCTTGCCGTCGTGAGTAGCGATATCTAACGTTGACGGTCTCTTTTTCGCTAACCATTTTATCAATTCAATTCTACCGGACGCAACGGCCTCGTGTCCTATCCCTGTGCCACGCACAGTTTTAGCGTGAAGCGACCCGCCATGCTGAGTTAAAATCTTCAAGGTTTCTAACTGGCCCTTAGCTGCGGCACAAAGTGCTGGTCTGAAAGACGTCAAATTTTCTTCAACGTAGAAAAGTTTTTTAGTTTTCACTATAATTGAAATCTAATATATAATAGAGGATTGATTCAACATGTACCAAGTGTGCAGGTAGAATATCGATTTAAAGGAATTGTTATCTGAGAGGAAATCGTATCAATTTCAATTATTTTACTGAAAGGCCGATTAAAAATTAAGATTGCCCAGAAACTTGGTAAGCTTACGTTCTACCCTTTCGATCTTGGCGATTGGGATCGGCCCCGAGTTTAAGGATAAGAGCGGTGGCATCCGCATGGCCTAAAGTGGCGGCGTAATGTAACGCGGAACAACCGTTATCATCCACATAGTCCGGATGAGATCCGCACAAGTTGACGAGTACTTCTACGCATCTCGCATGGCCCCTCGAGGCTGCACAGTGAAGTGCCGTCAGTCCATCTTTATCCGAAGTACCTGCGGCTGCCGATCCTCCGGCTCTAAATCAATGAAAAATAATTGTAATAACGAACCGTTCCTCATTTCTTTTGTAGCGCCATTTTTTTAAACATCATTTAAGGAGTCTAAAATAAAAGCGGTTTAACATCGAAGAGATTGACGTGTATAAGAGTCTACCTTGCTAGAGCCAACACCGCCTCCACGCTACCCGCGCTTGCTGCCCATAAAATTGGTTGCCGTCCGTCTTCGTCCTTCGCGTTCACGTCCGCGCCGAATTCAAGAAGTGTTTGTAAAACTTTCAAGCCGACCTTCTTAGGAACGGCAAGTTCAGCCGTGGCAGCCGCACCGCAACATTGAGCGGCATAATGAAGTGGAGATCCGCCACGTAAATCCGGGGTGGAAGGTCGCGCGCCGGCCGCGAGAACCAACCGAACGCATTCCGCTTCCCCACAGACTATAAATCATTTTTCTATCTTCGGTTTTCTTCTTTTTTCACGTTTTCCCCATAGGGAGAGTGAATCATTTATTCTTACATACATGTAATTAACGAAAATATAGAAGGTCGTAATTACGGTTTGGGACAAATTTATCAAATATAGTATCACTAGATAAATTTTCTTGAGTCCGGATCTTCCAGGTTTCTTTTGTGTTCTAATGTATATTTACAGATTTAAAAAGTCTTTGTGTAATCCGCTTCAGCTTTAATATCTGAAGCTATATGATTGCAATTAATATTATTCTATTCCGTTATTATTTTCAATAATTATTATTATTTTAATTCATTTTTATTACAATTTTTGTTTTCTTCCTCTTTTCTTGGAAGGTCAAACTGTCCACTATCGTACATTTAAAGTTTTCTTAAAAGTTGGATGACAGACTGAAATGCAGGCCGTGATATCGTTCCTTCCGATCTCCGGGGAAACGATGTGCCGCAATGGTCAAGGAAGGTTAGTAGGTCGTCTTGAATAACGTCCGTTAGCGATCACGCGAGAAAGCATATCGCGATCATTTCAGCGACTGACCATACAATAGAAGTCCTTGGATTTCAATTGTATATGAAACCAAACGCGCGCGCGTACAAGCGTTATTTTATTTGTTAGATATATATCGGTTATATGTTCACACTCGTAAAAGAAAAAAAAACATGTATTGTTGAAGATGACCAAAAATTAAATGACGTTTGTTTACTTGAATATTGATTCGTGTTGGCAAATAAAAAGCACTTGACACCCAACGTAATTTATACATATATGAGAATCTCTGCAGGGGATGACTGATTCTGTGTCTCTATAGGCAGAAAATTTCTTTAATTCCTGATCTTCGGCAAGTTTCTTAATCTCAGATCAATCACGGATCAGTTAGAAGGCATTCTAAGAATAGATTTGGACACGAAAATAACCGGTGAAACGCACAATTTCTGTAAATCGGCCTAAAATAAAGATATTAACAATAAACGATATGCTCGATAACATTTTGTTAACACGTGCAAAGAGCTAAAAGCTGAAAGGAAAGAGAAAAATAATTTGCGCGGTTTAAAAGACAGCTGGCGGTTAAAAAGAAGATTAGAGACGTTAGAGAGCGAAAAGTACCAGTGGCCCAATGGAGAACACTGTGCCCCTCGAGATCCTTAGCGTTGACATCGGCACCGTTCGCTAAAAGAACCGCGACCAGCTGAGTGTCCCCGGCGATGACCGCGAGATGAAGCGGGGTGTGCCCCTCGGCATCAGGAGCGTTCACCAGTTCTGGTGCCGCCGCGGCAACGGCACCACCGGTACCCGCGTCCATGCAATAATGGAGGGCGTTTCTCAATGTACGATCTCGATAAGCGGTCGTTTCCTCCTGTTCCTTCAATAATCTCAACACTCTTGCTCTGTCACCTTGTTGACAGGCGTGCATTAAAGGTGTAGCGCCGATATGTAACACTCTGAAAAACAGTGCGTTATTATAGAAAGTTCATTTATTCGTATATAATAGAATATTATTTCCGATTGTAAGCATTACTAATTGTAAGAACGTATTATTCGATTATAACGTCAATCATTTGATGAAATATCGTGTTGAATTCCGTCCGTCAAACAGATTGACTTGTGGACAAAAATAGAAGGGCAAATTTTAAGTAGTTTGGAAGAAATCGAACGCGTCTCTCTCTACCTATAAGGTCTCTTCTTGCGATGATCCTGCAGATGCTGCACAGCGCAAGGTGCAGGACCTTGCGACCACGATGTACCAGATGCGGACGATCTGTGTTTGGACGAACGATGATTAGGATATGGTGTCAGCGGGGGCAAGGACACGTCGGCCACGCGATCCGCTTTTCTCGGTTGAGGCTTCTCCTGCGACTTGAGCGGAATCGGCGGAGTCTTAGTGTCCATGCCCGTCTCTCATGGCACCTACTCGCGACTACTCCAACCGCTCGCGTGGAAACATCTTCGGACCTCTCGACGGATCGAACTCATCGCGCTGAGGAGGACGTATAGTCTAGTCTCTTGACCCGAGTAGTCGAGTAGATTGGTGCTTGAAAGAAATTCGCTCGAAAACGTCCATTGCGGGCGTACACGGGGCGGGGTGGTATTTGAAATTTCAATCAGTTTGGCTTCGATGCCAACAGACCGTATAAGATGAACGTATGCAAAATAAAAATGTAGACGTACACGCATGTATGTATATGTATGTACACAAGTTGATGAATAAGTATAAATTTCAAGTGTTTCGCAATACGCTGCGATAATAAATGGAGCTGTCGTAAAAATGAGAAACTATCGATTTATGTATCTGCGCGCGTGAAGGACGACGTTGCCGTAAAATCTGTAACGATGCTCCGCATCCTAAAATAAGCATTCATTAAGGTACGACCCAAATTTTCGATTCTAAATCAAAGTTCAGTTACTGACCACGTGGTGAACTGACCAGGTCACTCGCTACCATAGAAACCAACGGTCACAACACGGGAATACCTATAAAGAACCATAATGGCTGATACCACGGCAAGGTCGTCACGTGTCAAATTCTAATCTTCACCTCGCGTTGATCGTACGAGCCATCAGGAAGCAAATTACTGAGGGTGCGTTCGGGGAGACGCTATTAACGCTATTCGTGTCATTCTATCTTTGTCGTTCATTATACGTAAAACAACGATAAAAGAAATACCGCTAATATAGTAGCTTCCCGAACGCATCCTTATTATTATCGCATTAATACCAAGGGACTATTTAGCTGAAAGGTCGCGATATGCAGTGTCCTTTAGACCCGAAGGCATTAATGAAATAAAACTATCATTATTCTTTTTCTACATCCGTTTATAGACAATGTTCTTATATTTACGTTGTATTAACATTAGTATTTGTTACAAACAGATGACGAATTAATTGGATGTCAGTCCAGTATAAGAAACTTACTTAATCATGTATACATTTGTTAATTTTAATATTTATCAAGTTCAATAAAAGGGACAGTTTATTACAATTTTCAAAAACTCGACTTGTAAACAATTTTAAATAAATAAATAAATAAATAAATTTTAAACTTACATTCTCAGATATCTTTGACTTATCTTAAATCTGAGTATCTTTGCGCAAATAGGATCGACACATTAAAATCTTATTAATTAATATAAATAAAACCTGCTTGAAATTAATAACAAAATTTTGTTAACTATATATCTTTTTCAAAAACGCCTTATTGCATTAGTTATTATAATTAACGAAATGAATATTTCGACGTTTCTGCCGAAGAAAAATTGCTTCTATGTCGATTAGATGCAGCAAGTGAGAGTAAGTAAGATTTCATATACATGTATAGTTCATAGCCTCGCGCAAAAGATGTACTTATACAGTTATACATACGTGCATAGATACATAGATACGTGCAACGAACTCGCGCCGTAACGCGGCAATGACTGAAAATCGTTATTTCGTTAATTCACCATACCGCACATCGATCCATTATTGCTCCGTTAATAATTCGCCGAGACCTTCGTTTTTCGTGATATTGCATCGTCAATATTTAATCGTAACATCTCCGCCTTTTCGTGCACCTTCGACATATCACACGTGTTTATTGTTTACCGAGATCCAGATCGGCGATCGATCAAAACACAGTGCATGCGTTTACTTATAAAAGTTAACAAATGAATTAATATTTATTCACATTCTTATGCTTTATATTTTTTAATATAATCGTAGGAAAGAGTATGCAAATGAAATTTATTTAATAAATAATTTCTCTTTTTTTTTAAACTTTTCTCGATAAGTGAGAGTAACTAAATTTACATAACATTCTTGAGCATAATAAAAAACCGTATCTCAAACATTAAAAAACTTAATTTTTATTGAAAAGAGATCTTGTACTATATTGTTTATTCCCTGTAACAGTATATTCTTAAAAACTTTATCAATATTAAAAATTTATAATCGATTTATGTATATAAATATATATCGACTATAAATTTTTGCAAATTAATACATTATATATTTCTAGCAAAAATTAAAAGTTATTAACAAAAATTTATATAATTAATAAAAAAAAATTGTATCGTTTTAAATACACATTAAATAAAACATTGAAGAGAAATTAAATGAATAAATTAAAATGAAAAATAGAATAATGCAAAATTGAGCAATATTAATGCTGTAAATGTGTTGACATCCATATGATGTCATATATTGGAACAATATGCAAGAATTTAGTCGATAGTATAATATTCAATATGTATTTGATGTACTTACTTACCTCGTACGTTATATAAATTACGGCAATTACGCAACTACATTTTGTTGTTTACTCATTATTTTGGCGCCAGATTTCAAAAGTCAAAGTTTGATTGTCAAATGTTACTTCGGCCACGAGGTTGACTCGTTATGGCGACGGTGAAACGTACCTTTAGAGGGTGGGAAACGCACTGAACGCTCTGCATTAGTACGAGCAAGTTCACGTAAGGGTTGCTTAGATACCACCGCGTCTCAGAAATGTGTCAACAAAAACTTATTTATTTTATCAAACAAAAGTACAAAAGATTTATTTATTAAATTTTAATATTTAAAACGTTTATTATTTAAAATTAAATAATACCAAGTTTAGAGTGTTTTTTGAAAAGCTTGAAAAATTATTGACATAAAAAAACCAATGATATTTTAATTAATAAAAATTACAATTATTATGTTAAAAGCTATATTTTTTTACAAGTTCCGTGTTTTAAATAAAATTAAAATTAATTATTAAAAATAGCTATTTAAATAAAAATTGAAAAAATTTTTTCCAAGTAAAGAGATCCATCTAATAAATAATGACTGTTGCGAGGGTAAAATTGTTATTTCGAATGTAATATGTATATAATTGAAATTTTTGTTTCCAATTATATATTTGATAAATATAAGAAACTGTACTCTGAAAAGTATGTATCTAAGATCAGTAGGCAATTGGGGGTATAGCTCAGTGGTAGAGCATTCGACTGCAGATCGAGAGGTCCCCGGTTCAAACCCGGGTGCCCCCTCATGAATCTATTTTTTTTTAGTTTTATTTTACATGTATTTCAAATTGAAAAGTAAATCCACAATTTTACAAATTTAATTTTTATCATTTTGCTGTAGTATATACTTTAATAAATATTATAAATAGTATATAGTAAAATACGTATATAAATTTCATTAATTTTAGTTTACATTATTATCTATTATAACAAAATATCTTTTTATTTACATACATTTTTCTCAAAAGATAAAAATAAATTATTTAACTTATTTAATTATTATACTTATTATTTAATTTTTATTATTTATTATTTATTAATTATAAATTTAATTAGTAAAAATTTAAGTATGAAACATGTTTAATTTTTAAACAATATATAAGCTATATTTTTAAATTTTTCGGGGAAAAATAAATAATACATGAAGAAATGCATGAAACTTTTATTCTTTTTAATTTTATTTATAATTTTATATGATAAATTGTAAACAGATTATACAGTATAAATCTTGCAAAATTTGCTCGATTTTTTATAGATATAAAATTATGTCCAACAATAAAGCTATGTTATATAACAACAATAAAGAATGTTATATAACAAACATATGTATGAAAATAATACACAAACTCCTCTATTCTAAATTTTTCTTTCTGCAATTGTCTCCACTTACACTACTTTCTTGCTATTCACATTTGAGTAATCTTATAAAATAATACGAAATTATAATATAATATCTTCTATCTTGATTTTTCATTCTATATTAATTACATAAGTGTGAAGGCTAAGAAGAAACTTTAAGATAGAGAGAATACTTAATTTTTTAACATGTAATTTTAAAAGAGAAATGTACTGTAAAAAATATAGATATATAAAGTTATATTATAAATTTAATTTTGTGCGTCTTTGAATATTTTTGAAGATATTAAGAAAAACAAAAGGTTCATCTAAAATAATACTTAGTATCCTGTGGCTACTATACGTATTATTACAATTTCATATTTACACTAATATTGCTCTATTGGATTCAAAATTACTTTAATTTTTTACACTTTTTATTATTATATTAGTAGAGTCAATGTCAGTCTTTTAACACATATAGTTTCTGCCAATATTAGCATTATTAAAGATAAAATGTTTTGGGATTTAACTTTTCACAATTGTACCTCACTTTCTTAGCATATTCAAACTCTTTCTTCATTATATAATTCTAATATATCAACAATCATTATCAGAGTTTAATTTTACATAGTGAGTAATATCTTATAATACTTGGAAGACTTAATGATATAATCATTTATAATTCATTACTATCTACAAATAAAAATGAGTTTTGTGGAATACATGTATATCCACACACACACTTTATATTTATATTTAATCTAATAAGGCAACTTGTAAAACTTGTATATAATCTGAAATATTTAAACTGGTTTTCGATATCCATTTTGTAAATGTAAAGTCATAAAGAAATAAAGAAATATAATATTATTTTGAAAAATACTTTGTCATATATGACAACAATAAGTAACGCAATAAGGCGATAACACACTAAAGAGATTTTGATATTTGTGCCTAACCTTAGGAAAATCGATAATATTCCGCAATATGATTCAACATATCTTGAAACGCGGTAGAAGGTGATGCACCAAATTTTTGTCTCCACAAATGCCTACCAATGATATGTTGGCCCGAAGTATGAGTAGCTTCTTGAACTTCTTCACATATTTCAATAGCACTTTGCCAAATCGTTTCTTAAAATACAGAAAGAAAATAATTACACGAAAACTATTTATATACATAGAGATAGACATACAAAAATATTATGTCATTAAAGAAAGTAATTACCGAGATTGTTGAGGAGTTTACTTTTACCAGGTGGATCGAACTTCTGTAGTTGTTCGACACTGACAATTTTGTATTGCCTCAGACTCCGTAAAGATTCATAATTGCAGCAACGAGCACGATCATTTGCTACTATATAATTTCCTGGTATTGCGTGCCTTGTAATCTCCTTTAAAGCTTCTTTTACCATGTTACTCTTATCGACTCCTGTTTGTAGTTTGTCCATTTTTTGTGGCTACAAAAATTATACAATTTAAATAATTTAAAGTAACAAGACAATGGTAATTAGTTCAAATAGAATAATATTGATATATTTTTTTTATAATTAAAATAATTTCCATTAAAATATTACCTCTGGTATAGCCTCAATCATATGTAACCATATGCGAGGTGGTATGGCATTTGCTTCTGCGACACATATTATTGTGTGTGAATTATTATTACGTTTCTTGGCAGAATTTATATCTGGCTGATGTTCCATCATATAACCACCAGGAAATTCATCCACAATTAATATTGCACCCTCACCGCCTAATAACCAATCCTCTGGATGTTTTTTAACATAGATTGCAGAAACTTCGTCACATCGCTCATATATCTTTTTAACAACATGTTTCTTTACATCTGCAATAACATGTACATGCATTTAATGTCATACAACATCCTGATTATTATGAAACATTTATATAAATATGTATAAGAACCTAAATAAGAAGCAGTAATGTCACAAGGAATTTTTTGACACCATCCTAGTATCAGTTGAAGGCACATTTTCAGGTCACATTTTATTCCAAAAAAGAAAGACTTGTCCCTTATGGACTGTTTTCTCATACAGTTGGGACAAGACCAAATATATTTGTCTACGATTCTCGCAGGACTCCATATTAAACTTCGTCCTTTACAATCAGCATGAGGACAGTTGGAAACTGTGCAAATCAAACTCATTTCTTTCAGCCAACTGCATAATTCTCCCTCGTGTCCTTGTTGTAGCATCGGTCGAACGACAACATCGAACAATCCACCGTTATCGATGAAACGTCCTGAGCACGTTCTGCAAAAGTTTGTCTTATAAATTAAATGTGATACAATAATTCAATCTGTAATTTGAAAAGAAATGTAAATTGTACAACGCTTTATCTCGATAATTTATTAAAGTAAACTCCTGTCGCGTAATCAGCGAATGTCATTAGGTATACAAAATGTTATATATTTGTCATTAAAAATTTCACGACTTCGATTACCTTGAATTTTTGGCCTTTGCGTTTTTCATCATTAATTCTAAAATAATAGGCAGTGTGCTTAGCTTAACTTTTGTGTTTAACAAACAGGTAATAACGACGAATAAAAATTTGCTCACAGTAAACAAAAAAGTGAACAAAAAAAAACAATTATAAGAACCTAACGCTAACAGGAAACGATCAGATGACCGTGGCGGAATCCATTGTCATCCAGACATACATGACATACACAATTGCACCTACACACATGTGTTAGTGGAAACGATAGTAGCGCACTCGTCGTGCGTTGGCAACTTTGAAAATGAAAAGCGCATGCGCGAAACGAGGCGGTATCATTTGAAATCGAACGCTAAAGATATCAATGATAAATTATTTGTAAACAATATAGGCTAAAAATAAAAAAATTAGGAAATTATGTCGAAAACTAAAAGTGGACTGAAATATTAATGTGCTGACTTACCTCTCAAGTTTCCTTTGTAATCTTTTTTTTCAAAAAACTGCGCATCTATATCCGCACTCAGGTTGGCTGATTTATAGGCTGGCTGACTATCTTTTTATTTTCATCGAGAGATATTTTATGTAATAAGAAAATTTATATATATATTTTTAATTTATACATCTATATAAAAATTAAGAACACGTTTTACAAAGCAAAATCTTGTGATAGTGGAAGTTGTGGAGGCTGAATACTACAGAGTTAGTGTTGATAGATACATTTTAACAAGGTTCCGAAAAGGTGAGTGCGGATAAGGATATCGGCACATTAATATAAAAAGTACTCTTTGAGTGACAGCGTGAATATTAGGCCGACACAATCATTCATTTATTCGTTCATTCATTCATTTATTCATTCGGGCGATCAGTCGGTCAATCTGTCGAACAGATAGATAGGCAAACATTTTTCTACATACGCTGCACAAATACACTGCACTTTCATATGTATGCACTTGAAAGCTAAACGTATGATTTATCTACATATAATTTTCTAGTGGAAAACAGTGCTAACAAAGGTCACTGATATCATTCAAAATACTTTATACAATATAAACAGATTATCGCTTGATGCAGTAAACACAATAGAGCTACCTTCCTGTTAATTAAACAATTAACGATCAATATTATTAAACAACAATTTATACAATTTGTTTAATCATCGGTTCAATCGTTAAGCATCATGCATAGACACAACTTGTATTTATCTGATTTTCTAATAAGCGCACTCGTCTATGAACTTTATTTAACCATCGTTTTAATAATCGTAACAAGAAGATAGCAACGGAAGAGCTTGTCAAGGAATATAGCACAAATGATACATTCGTATATAAACAGCCTCTATAATTGATATTTCGAGGAAAAATTTCTCACGCAAAGACTACATTGCACAAAAACGTATCAACGTAGTAGAAGAAGCGACAACTTTATTATAGATATTCGATTGCAAATTTGTGTAATCGAAAGTTTGGTGATAAAGTTCAATCCTCAGTGAAATTATCTTTTTATAGGATCGCGACTGTCATTACTAACAATCTGTAAATACAGTTGGATCTTATAAAATATATTTATGAACGATATTGAGATATTCAAGAAAACGAGCACAGTCACCCTTTTTTATATTTTAGATATATTGCACGCGCGCTCACACACACACATACACACGCACACACATAAGGAAGGCGCAGTTTCAAGACTTTACAACAAAAACTTCAATCACGCCACATTCTATTCAGCCAATGAAAACGTAAACGTATTACAATACGATCCTACTGTAATAACAGTGGCAACTGGCAGATAAACAGACAGTTTGGCAGGCATGATGAACATAAAACCAAACATGTACACGTGACATTTAACCAGACTTTTTCTTTTATATCCTCCTTCTCTCTCACCCCCCCCCCCCCTATTCCTCTCTTCTTGCCTCCATTATTCTTATTCATTCCTATTTTCTACATCCATGAAGTCCTATAATTATGTAATATAGGCTTTAGTATTCTATAATGTATGCTAAACTAGGACTACCACTACGCCGTCTAAATACGGCGTAGCATTCTTAATTAGTATTAGGAATATCGGCAGTGAAATTCCAATGACAGACGCGGCAGGCAGGCAATCAGTCCAGCAAAGTCTGTGGCACTTCCGCTGTTCCGGTGCGTAAAACAGATAAAACTGATTGTCGGGGTGCCCCGCACGTTTAATTTTTAACACATTCAGTGTCGACACACGACTGCACGCAATGTCTACAAAGATAATGAATCAAAATTAGGGAGGGGGGGCACCCCACTGCTCGTACCGAGCAATCTCGCTTTTCTATTTCCACCATGGCACCTTCATCGTCATGTTCCACCATTACTTGACATTGTCATCTTACTCTACTTTTTTCTTCCATTGAAAAATAATTTCTTTACAATACTTGGTGATGTGTCCACCGACGAATACAGATCGCCGCGATACCTTTGCTTGCTCGATTTGATCAGAAGCAAACCGATGTTGTATTTGAATTGTCCGAAACGAAGATTACTAAGATTATAAATCACAAATGAAATCACAGACTTTCGTTGGTGGTTCGAATAGAGAGGGGCCGTACATTGCAATTAGAACAACGTTGTAGGCGTCATCAGGAAAAGTTTGATGAGAGGCACAGGGAACTTCTTCTATTTCCCTCTGCTTTTCATTCCCATCCATTCTCCTTGATCATATGGGCAAGTTCGATTATAAATTTTCCTTCCTTATATTTCTGACTTGACTCAAACGCATGCTCCTAAAAAATATCAGTAGACAATTATTAACATCGTGAACATTATAAACTTTTTCTTTATTTACGACTAATTTAAGATAACGGATAACTAACATATTTCCATCCTAAGGTGGTTTTGCAGCACTCGCAATAGATATCAGCGACAGCGTGCAACCCAGTTAACAGAACTCGCTCCTCCGCGGGGCCGCAACCTACGTTCACCCTACGTAACGTAATTATCATTTTTCCATTTCTGTCGTATATATTCTGCATTATATATATACGTATCAATCGATGTCGACACACAAAACACACAAAGAATATCCCCAAATTAGAATCATTACTAAAACATTAGAAAGTAAAGAAGAATATTTATTTCAATTTCGTTTATGTTTATTACGGAACTGTAAAACAACGAGAAATTATTGATTTAATTTTCAAATTAAATAATTAAAAAAATTAAATTTGTAAGGTAGAATGGAACATAAAATCTTATTTTTCATTTATCTTTATAGTAGTGTTTTCCTCTACTGTGATAATTATTAAAATAAAACATACATATACAAAGATGTTAAATATAGAAAACAAAAAAGCATCGAATCAAATTTTAAGGAAAAATGAGTAAAATGATAAGTTCTGACTTAATAAAAAAATTATATTAATTAAAATCAAAAAAATAAAAATAGAGTTCTAGGACATCCTATATGCATATGTGTTATAAAGAGATAGCCAATGCCAAAGATCTCAAAGTAGTTCTATTTTCATCACATTAATTATACTTACACAGAATTAAAGAGATAGGCACGACCTTGACTGCCCTGGAAGGACTGAAAATGCAAAACAGACAAAATTTATATCATCAACGTACTATAAAAAGAGACTTTCGAGTTATGTTTCTATTATTAGTTATTCTGGAACTGTTTACGTTTCCGTTCGGAGCGTAAAATTTTGGCTGCAGTTTTGTATGTCTGTGCTATAATAGATTCTTTTGAAATTAGCCCATCACTATTTATCAAAATATAACCGATAGTAATAGTCACGTTAGAATATTTCAATTTTACAATCGTTTCGCATACCACTCGAATACCTATAATAGGTAAATTAAAACGGAAAAACTAATTAAAAGAAATCTTTTAAAATAGTCCCATAACAACTATTTGATTACTTACTGTAGATACATTAGATTATAACGTTATAAAGATAAAAAGTCATAAGATCTTGTCTTGTATCAAACTTCGAAATATGTTCGTTAATACAGATTAACTAAATCCATAGAAAAGTTTCTTCGATGTTCATATGATCCATCGTATTTGCGATGATTAGGAATCTTCGGTCAAAAAAGAACACAAAAAAAAAAAAAAGATTTAGTCATAGAAATTCGATCGAGGTATAGCTTACCTTAGAGATGAGTTCGTCGTGATTGGCGAGATGAGCACGGCAGTGAATGCACGAGTAAGTGCGGTGACAGGAAGGTAGATACGCTTGAAAAGTTTTCACCATGATGGCGTGTCCAAGCGAGCGAAAACACACTTCGCCCTTGCTGCTATTCTCCTCGTGTCAGGTGAAGAATATAGATCTCTTTCTTCGCCAAGAGATTTACGAGACTTGTTTTTATTTTTTACCTAGACGACACGAGAGTGAATTTCTCCGAAACGCGGGGTGGTGGTGCGATAGTAGCCCCGTTCACCGCCGCTTCGTGCTCCGATCAGCTGTTGAGCTGGTTCAGACAGCGCCGGTTCGGGGACACCTGTAAAGCAAGAAGATTACGCTAAAGGTTAAAAAAAATGCTACGCAACGTCGATTTTCATTTCGTATCGATTCTCGCTGCAACGGGATCACGCGCGAGATAATTATTTTATTTTTCTTTCGCGCGTACACGGGCCAGTTAACCGCGCGTAAACGAGAAAGAAAATCACTTTTATACGTATCATAAAGAAATTTGTAACGTATATTTAATTATATTTAATTATATGTCAAATGCGAGTATCATGAATATAAGTCTAATGTTATTCATATCGTAAGGTGAGTAGGTATTTACAGTAACGATTTGACATTGGTTCGGGAAGCACTGTTATAGCACGCTGCAATACACGTTTCGTGCCGACAGCATATCGATCGCACCTCGTGAATTGCGCGATGAATTTGTTAGTGCTCGTCTCTAAATTGCATTAACGATGATACCTAAATTGAAATAATTAAAACACCAAAAATTAATATAGCGCGGATTAATGTGTATCACGGTCGTTTTATACATACAAAACATTTTGTGTTTGCAAAATTTATTTTAAATCAATAAGTATTATCGACAAGTATGTATAATTCAATTTTCGTTTTATCTGTTTCTTTTGCAAAAAATGATTAGCGACAAGGAGCACGATGACAGTTGTGGAAATGACGTGTGAGAGAAAAGCAACGTATGCTTTCAAAACAAAGGCAATTGCATCGATGTACTGCTGCGTATCGACTGATGTGTACCGCCATGTGCTGGCGCGCGTTCAAACAAAGAGACAAGGACGTTATTATGAATCGTTAAAGATAGAGGCTTTTTCTGTATGACGGACGGATAGACTCGTACTCCGCTTATCCTTTTTTGAAGAACGGATGCCAGACACTTAGTGAATGCTAATCACAATCATCTTCTCACGAGATGCCTACTAACTGAATCAAAATTTATTTCGCGATGATTCCTTACGCGATGAGACTTATTTGTTCCTTTTCTTCATGTTCGAAACTGGCTCGTTCAAATTACAAGTGAATGAGGTAGTTAGTCTTTGTAAGCGGTAATCCAACTCCATTGAACGGAAGTGTCGGAGTCAAGTATCGGAATTTGCTCGGATTTTCACACGAGTACATATTAAATTCGATCCTATCCTTACCGGCGACTGACTCAACGAAGAGAGAAGAGAACGAAAACGTTTGGGAACGGGTTTCCTAACGGATGTTCGAGAACAAAGGGAGACGGGACTTTCGAGTCAATATACTAGTCAAGGTCATTGTTACTTATTGTAGTCGCAACGGCGTCTTTTTTATTCTTATCGCGCAAATATGCGCGACGACGATTGTCTCGACAGCTTGCAACGAGACTAAGCCTCGTTCGATTTCGATTAAAAATTAAAAACTCGTTAAAGAAATTTTCATTTTGCTCCATATTCGCAATTCACTTTTTCACAGTCAACTCCTTGTCGGATGTACTGAATCGTATCAAATTTTATTGGACGATCCATGTAATAGTATGAACAACAAAAACAATTGTTCTTATTAAACATGAAAATCGGCGGTAGGGATCGATGCTTTTGAGAAAAGACGATTCCTATGGCCTCAGACGGATCGAAGAGAAGTGAGCGAGGGGTTGACGACCGAGGACCGAAGTAGGGGGCAAAGCCCCCTAAGTTATTTATAAACCGCCTTCTATACAAGAGAATTTACCCGAGTCGTAACCCCTTCACCCCGCATTAGCTACATTACAAACGAGGATCGAATGGACGACGAGAGCCATTGCCCTCGCGATCGTAACGCACTGATTACGGCGCAAGGATAAGAAGATGGTCGAGAGTCTACACGGGAAATTCTAAAGAGCTTCGACCAAATTATCGTTTTCGATCTAAATCAGATCGGATTCGATCGAAAGATATATATCTAAAGAATGATGCAAGTGTTGAAATGAACCGGCAATTTAATTTCGTAAGGATTCCTAGAATATATACGATAATGCTCGAACAAATGATGAACAAAGAACTGTAACGAGCTCGTAATCAAGTAATTTGGAGAAATACAGAATTACTATGACAACAAGGAAAATTGTTGACGAACACGAGAAAAAGAGGGAATAAAGTGGGAAGAAAAAGGCGTGGCGTTCCCCGCGACGTGAAAGAAGGTAGATTGCAGTAAATTCAATCTGGGTCGATGCAAATGCGCAGATGCCGTAAATATTCTTCGAGATTAGTTCGAAGAGAGAAGAATTGATCGAATTTTTAACAGAAACGAATAAAGGAATACGTGTGCAACAGGGAGATGAAGAACAGAGGATGGTAGCGGAGCAGGCGCGCGCGCGGCACGAAGTGACGGCGATTCCGTCGCGCGCAGTCAGCTGATAGTCTGCAGTCAGCTGTAAATGTACACAAAACCGTTGTCCAACAGGTTCAAGCGCCACAACGCCACGTTCGATCGAGTCGCGTGTATAAATGTCGCATCCGAGACGCCCGCACACGCAAGGACATCTCGCGCTGCAATTCTCTCGCGGACTCTCCTCCCTCCTGCCGTTCCTCGCGAGCGATCGAACGATTGTACGCGAGATCGATCGTACTGATACAATGAAAAGGCTTTTTAGTTACGTTCCAGAGAAATAATTGATCGTTGTGATTGGCGATTGTCAATGTGGTACGTCTGTGAGATGGAACCTCACTCGCGTGCGTCTACTCTAGAAAAAAATACAAGACTTTCACGACGTAACTTAAATAAAGAGAATCGAACATAATGATTAAGTATATGTTGTACATTTAATTGATTCAGATTTAATTTCATCGTTTATCGCGCATCTTTGTTTTCCTATTTCCGCAGCCATTATGAGTAATAGATTGTTTTTTCAAAACATAATGATTAAGTAGATGTTGTACATTTAATTGAGTCAGATTTAATTTCGTTTATCGCGCATCTTTGTTTTCCTATTTCCGCAGCCATTATGAGTAATAGATTGTTTTTTCATTACATTGTAGAAATGAATCTATATACGAATTTAAGAGTTAAGTATAAGTTTGGAGACGAAATAATTGTAAAAAATTCTAATGAAAATAGTTGTGACATATATAGTGTGACAAAATTCAAGTATCCGCGCGAATAAAACATGTCAACAATAAGACACATACACAGAAAGAGAGAGAGAGAGCGCGTGTGTATGGCCAAGATAATCGTCCCGATGTTTGTACGATATTTTTTACGACGCGACGCGTTGAATCAGCTGTGAATGTATACAAACAAACCGATGCGCATTATCTGGTGACAGTACGTATTCACGTCGCTTATCGTATATATGCGCTTGTAAGTGTGCGAACACGCGATCTGTTACGCGCGGAAGAGAAATAAACAGCAAAAGGAGTAAACAGGAGTTAAACGCGACGAATACAATCGATGTCTAGACAAGTCCATTTTGCGTACGTTGATTAAACATTTGTATCTCGATCGAAGAGGGCCCGAGTAAAGGTTGAAACATCGTCGAGGAATTCCAAGTGTTATATACCACGTCGCGTAAACATCTGTGCCTACTCGGCTCTGTTCGTCCTGAAATATCATAAGACGTTTCTTAAGAACGAAGCAATTTCTCTCTCGCTTGCGTATATGTATAAAGTAGGTTCGCATCGCGCGATACATGTCAGAGTGAGACTGCACGTTGAGAAAATCGGAGCGAGCCATTGATAACGGCGGAAGAAGAATCGTGGATCGTTAATCCGACGTGATGCTCTGGCGAGAGACGAGGTGAGGCCAGAAGGAAAGCGAGATGAAACGAGGCGTAGGCGAGATGAAGTGCAGAGGCGAGGCGAAATGAGGCAAGGGGGTGAGGCGGAGCGAGACACGACGAACGAGGCAGCTGACAGGCCCCATCAGCTGAGAACGTACACAAACCCGATGCTTTAACCGCGGGGTATCCCCGGAACCCATCGTCGTGGGTTCAAGACGTGACGATTCTCGCTCTCTCTCTTTCTCTCTCTCTCTCTCTCTCTCTCTCTCTCTCTCTCTCTAAAACTTGCCGAGATCTCTGATGGAAATTCGAAAAACAATAATACGTAGTTGGAGACGAGTGGAGAGAGACGGACAAGTATGGAGTACGTAACTATGGTGCCAACTAGGCTGCATAATGCTCGACAAGCTCGACGATGACGACGACGACGACGACGACGACGACGACTTGGTGAGAACGAACGCGTAGCGAAGAAAATTCGTTTACTGATCGCGATATAAAGCGCGCTTCGACGTCGCTCCCGCGATAGCCCTGTGTCGTCGTAGCGTCGTATTGTATTGCGTCGCGTCGCGTCGCGGAGCAGAGCGTCGCGTCACGTCGCGTCGCGTCGCGTCGTGTCGAGGGTGTCACGAAATCGCGGTGGGTTTCTCCGAGTAAACAAAAAGGCGTGTACCGGAGTAAAGCAGGAAACGTCGAGGGGGTGAGCTTTTCACGTACCTCCATATGCATCCGTGACCGCTGCGGCGGAGCGCGACGACGCGGGTTCTCGATCTTCTTCCCTCTGCCTCGCGAGTCGTAACAGTCGTAACACGGATCGCGGATCACGGCTGTTTCGTCTGCGTGCTGTGCCACGAGCGATCACGGCGAGGACGACGGTCCGTTTTGATCATCACTAACGCGAAACGCGCACGTCCTGCGAACGCCGTTTATCGTTTACGCCAGTTTACGCCGTACCGCTGATCGACTCGGCGTCGTTCGATTTATTTCGGTTCGTCCGCTGTCCGCAGGCGAAATCGCGCATACGATGACCCGCGCGCATGCGCCCAAACCCGCTTACCGATTACGGACATCACCGCTAGGCCGCGCGACGGGTCTCATTCGAAATGTCGCTTGATTGCGCTTCGTGTCGCAAATCGGCGAATACAATACGGCCTGTTCTAGAGTGTCCCAGCGTTGTACGCTGCTTCTTTTTTTTTTCTCCGTTTATTAAAAACTCCGATCAATTTCTTTTTCTATACTTGATCACGATTTTGTCACTTGTATGCATATGCACATATTTAAATCAATATTTATATCACGAAAATGTTATGAGAAAATATCTATATACAGACTATTACTTATCCTTTTTTTTTCAAAGAAATGTCTGAATCTTAATTATTCAGGTTTAGAAAATTATGTGAGACTTGTTTTATTTATTACGTCTTATTTCCGATCGTTATTTTAGAACGTAAGGCATTTTTTATTTCGAACGTATCCCAGCATCAAAGCGAATTTTATTTTATTACTGTGAGAAATTGAAAATTTGATCTTATACCAATAATTTACATTGATAAATTTACTTCATATTGCGATTTGCTTAAAACTATTTTTTTAATTCTTATGTTACTTGTAGTACAAACGCAGGTGAAAAGAATTTTTTAACGCGAGACTGTCATTAGGTAACGTTATAGCATAGACAAATGACGCATAGGCTATAGGCACGATTATAATTTTACGCATAATTTCACGATGATGGTGAGACGATGATTCATGAACTTGATGTTCGCGAAATATCGATATGTAAATATCGAATTATTTAACATATTAAGCGCTCTTACGAAATTGCATACATAATTGATTCTCCATCATGCAATATGTAACGAGATGTCCCTCTTTTAAATGTACTCTTTTAAAAAGATTTACAAAGCAAATACTGCGTATACAATTGTTTCTTTATTCTAATCATAATGCTTTTTTACCCAGACGAAAAGCGCGCATTTACTGATATTTTTTACGAGAAATAATGTCGATTTTTCATAGAAAATTTAAATAACAAGATATTCTAATTTATTTTGACTTAAAAAAATTGAAGACGCAAATAAAAAAATATGCGAAACTTTATGTATTGTTTGTTTAGTTTAAAATGGATTTTATTAGAATTAAAATTCGAGGATACTATAGGAATGCTTAGCGATTTGTAAAATTGCAGTAAATAATAAATTCGTAATAAATAATAGTGTTCCTTGACATTCTAACATTAATTAACCAAATTTCACGCATTATATCTATTTTGCTAACTTTAGTATGTTTTTTATATAAAACGACAAAAAATATATATCGGTTTGTGTATTTAAAAAAATATTAGATTAATAAAAAAATTGTATAATTTGAATCTTTTTTTCATCAGTTTTTATATATTAACAAAAATAAAATACATATATGTACGAGCTTTATTTTGATCAATTTGATATGACTTTAAAATTATGTGTATATGTATAATTAATCAAGCGTATATATGATTCATGTATTATGATTCATGCGATGTACTTACTTTACATACCGATGTAATGTGTCCACAGTATATTCTCTCTCTTTTTCTCGAGCGTTATATTATTTGATAAATTTTAAATAAAAAAGGAAGACGATTTAAAAAAAAGTTTTGAACTTTCAACATGTGAGCTGAAAGTAAAAAAAATAAGAAATATTAACATCTACAATTTTGTTTCTGACAAAAAGAGACAGAAAAGCTGACATAAAGCACACATAAATTTGCACTTTAAATTTTGTGTATACGGATATATTACGGATATCAGTACGGCAGCGCTTTAAGTTATTTAAAAAAAAAAAAGAAAGAGATACGTATTAAAACTATGTAGGAAACCTTTATTTGTATTTCTTCCGATTTTCTAGCTATATTATTAGTTAATATACTCTTGCTGATAAAAATTAAATTTGCATTTTACTAGAAGAGCCCGCTAAGCAATCTCGCACGTAACTATACGCGACGCGCACTTTATTATCATGGAGAAAATATTTTGATCGAAAAAGACAATTAAGCACGTGGAAAGGCTTCTTGGGATCCTAATGCAAAGTGCACGTATAAAAAGATTAGTACATATATAGAATACATGTATTAATCTTGTAATTTTACTAATGTAAAACTAATATATGCATTTTAATTTTTTATATATAAAGTTAAGATCATATATGGCGTTCATACACATCGCGTTAACTCCTCACGAAAAACATTTACATCTATTTATTGATATTTGGATCTTATAAAACCGGGATTCTTACGTATTTCTAAAATTTAACGAACAATTTGCTCGTATTATTTAACGTAAAAATATAAATTGC
Organism: Trachymyrmex cornetzi; assembly: GCF_001594075.2. Taxonomy (NCBI): domain Eukaryota; kingdom Metazoa; phylum Arthropoda; class Insecta; order Hymenoptera; family Formicidae; genus Trachymyrmex; species Trachymyrmex cornetzi. The sequence continues at coordinate 1,723,470 of NW_017296957.1, forward strand.
GCGGGGCTAAAATGCTGTCTTGTATAGATCTAAGCTTTAAAAATGCTTCATAAATGCGCAATGTCTGCCACCCTCTCTCCCTTTGCCAAAACTGTTTACAGAATTGTCCCCTTTTTCTGTTACTCTCTTACTGTTCATACATTGATTATTTCCTTTCAATTACCATCGCACAAATACATTAATTGAGAAGGATAACAACAAAGCAGCGATACACGGCGAACTTATTTTTTTTACCTTGATTTATTCAATATGTGTTTTCTTATAAAGTGACGTCCTACTAAATAAAAGTAAATGAAAAAATCACCAAACATAATAGTTAATATGTCCATTAAAATTCTTCTTCTCGTTAAGGCAACTAATTTGTTTTAGTCTCATTTTACATATCTAGAGTATATATTTATATATTTATATATTTATATATTTTTATATTTGTATATTTATAAAGTATATGTAAAACACTAATATATGGGTATTTTTATTTTCTTGTTACAAGCCTTATATTAATTAGAATATAGTGTATATATATGTATATCCTTTGTATAGTCCTATTCTTGTAATAAAATTGATTATTATTTTTGAATCTAGAGATAATAAATATATATCTAACGTGTATTGTTAGTACAAGAGAAGTGTGTGCAGAGGGTGGCAGCAGGGTGCGCATTTGGGAGTGCTATTGTTTCAAGGACTCTCCAGTCCCTCATCTTTATACCGTCTCACATGGTGACATTCAACTGTATTGCTTTAGCGTCCACGGAACATGCTTGCTGCTGCTGCGTTTGTTGCTGCTGCTGCTGCTGCTGTTGTTGCTGCTGCTGCTGCTGCTGCTGCACTTGTTGTTGCACCTGCTGCACCTGCTGCTGTATTGCCTGTAGTTGAATCGTTTTTGTATCAACAGTACACGTTTGCTGTTGTTGCTGTGGCTGCTGCTGCTGCTGTACTTGTTGCACTTGCTGCTGCTGTTGTTGCTGTTGCTGCTGCTGAACTTGCTGTTGCGCTTGCTGTTGCACTTGCTGTTGTTGCTGTTGCGCTTGTTGAGCCGCAGCTTGGGCAGCTTGTCTTTGTTGTTGCCTAAGTATACTTGGTGGCGGATCCATATGCTGACGTTGATGTAATAACAAATGATTCTTTTGGAAGAAAGCTTTGCCGCATTTATCGCATATGTGTGATCTTATATGGCAACTGCCGTCTGTATGACGTCGTTGATGCTGTGACAAGCCGTGTTTTTGTGCGAAACCACGGCCGCAATCAGGACAAATGTGTGGCTTAGGTTTTGGTCCTGAACCCACTGGCGGCGATGTTTGTGTCGCACCATGCATATGACTTACACCTGGCGTTCCTATCGGCCCGTTCATCTAAAAATACACTATTTATAATATTTGCATATTTCACATTTTGAACACAGATTGTTACAATTATTAATTGAGATACTGAGGTATCTTTAATGTTAAAAACAAAAAAATAAATTTGTCAAATTACATTTTTTGAAGATATTTTTAAGAATTATATTGGTACATAGTGATGATTACTTGATGTGCTCCTGGAGTGTTTGGGGTAAGAAAATGTGCTGGAGTTTGCTGAAAGGCAGCTGCTAACCCACAAAGGTCCGTTACAAGTGTTCGGTCGCCAGTATGTAACCTTTGGTGCAAATTTAGAGCTTCTCGATTCGGGAACTCCAGCCCACATTCTCTGAAATAATAATCATTTATTAAGAATCATTTGTTTTTCTCTAGAAACTGAGCGTACTTATAATATCACAGAGTGAATATATATTTGAATTATATAATTTTTTTTTCACCTATTCTAATATATATTAATAAGTACTAGATATTTATCTTTTATGATTTGTCAAACATATATAAAAATCTTGAAAGATGTTTATATAGTTATAAGCAATATTAATATATATTACATCATGTTTACATGTACTAAACTTTTTCTGATAGCTTAAATTCTTAACATGAAATCATAAATAAAGAAAAATTTGATTCAATTTGTCTTAATATCATATTTTACATCACAATTATGTTCAATAATTCAATAATTTAATCGTTGAAAATAAACTTTAGAAAAGTTTATAACAATTTCACATAGCACACCTTTAATAGCAGCTAGAGTTGTATCACGATGTAAGATGAGAAGAATTATCTTAAGATAAAATTAAAAAATTATACTGCAATGTTATATACGAAGTCTCACCTGCATGTGAGAGATTTTTCATCCGTATTTGCATTATTATTGTGAATCTTAGAATGAGCGACCAGGTCTGCTTTCCGAGGGAATGCTTCTCCACAAACGGTACAAGCGAAAGGTGTCTCGCCTGTATGTAAACGCATATGAGCTAAAAGTGTTCTCTTCTGCAGAAATTCCTTCCCGCAGACAGTACACGAATGTGGAACTCTGCCATGTAGCCGACCATGATTAACTAGCTCAAACTTCCTTTGAAAAGTTGCACCGCAATCGTGGCAAACAAATGGATGTAGGCTGCCATGGAAGCGTGAATGCATCGTAAGATGATCCTTTTGCGAAAACGACTCCCCGCACTCTTCGCAAACGTAAGGTCTTTCCCCCGAGTGGAATTTACTGTGCGTCACTAGGTGACGTTTTAGAGGAAATGCTCTTCCGCATTCTTGACAGACAAACGGCCGCTCCCGCGTATGCACACGGGTATGTGTTACAAGATGATGTTTCAGAGTGAAAGATTTTTTACATTCGCGACATTGATAAGGTCTCTCGGCGCTATGCAATAGCAGATGCGTATGAAGACAATGTTTGTGCGCAAAACTCTTGCCACAATGAATGCAAATGTGCGGCCGTTCTCCAGTGTGTACTCTAGCGTGTGTCGTAAGATGATGCTTGAGAAGAAAGGATTTGCCACATTCTGAACAAGAATACGGTCGTTCTTTCGGTACACGGACCTGACTCCCCATATCCTGTTGCTGTTTGACTTTTGTCTCAATTTGCGTAGTATTCACATGAGTCAAAACGTGCCCAAAATGGGCAGTATTGTCTGTTTGACTGGTCGCAACGTTATTCGTTGCATTGGCTTGATTAGACGCAGCGGCTGCTCTTTTCATTAATATCTCATTGCACTCTTCCGCCGTAAGCTGCAACGGTCCAAGCGGTGTCATAAAGTGCTTACTCATGGCATGCTTGTCAGCTGTAGTAAAAACTAAAGTGTTTGAGAACAAGGAAGGTGCAGGCGTGGGATGCGCTGCATCGCAATTACATCCTCCTTTGTCACAGGTTAATGAAAATACATCGTGATGCTTTTTAGTGCGGACGTGAGTGCCATGGGTTGTTTGATTATGCGCTCCACCCGTATGGCCATGATGCGTAGTAGGGGTTTGCTGACAACTCTCGTTCATCGCAAACATTGGCCGACGATGAGTGGTAGTGGCAACCTTGGCCGGCTTAATGTCGACTTGTATCTTTTGACTGGAACCTTGATCCTGATTGTTGTTGACAGCGTAACTGATATTGGTGGCGAGTTCGCTCTGGGCATTCTCTCGGGTCTCTGTCCCTGGCCCACCAAAGGACCAAGCGTACCCGAATCCTGCGCCTGCATTTCCAGGAGTGGTACACATGGTCGTGAAGGTAGCGATAGGTGGGTGAGTTTGGCTGGACGCGGCACTCGTGCGTTGCTCCGTGTCTGTCAATGCATTTTCCGCGCCAGCCCTTTCCACTATAACAAATTGATCGGTGGGAAATATTTTGAGAGGTTCCAAGTAAACGTACCCGTCACGCTCCAGTATCTCGGCCTTGGAGGTAAAACACGGGAATCATATCTATGCCAAGAACGGCCGTAGAAGAGGACGATTGAACTGGACGCTTGAACTGGACTCGGTAGCTCCGGCCACAGCTCCGGTTCCGGCTCCGGCTACGGTTCCGGCTCGGCGGGCTACATACACAACGAGGCTGTAAAGTGATTAATCTCGCTACAGTTTGAGGATGCAATGTATTTCCGAGGCGCTTACTCCGTTCTCGGGGGACACTAATCGAGACCGGGCCTGTGCGAGAGACAAGTCGAGGAGCCGTAGTCAGCCGTACCTGCCGTACGTCGGCAATATCGGAACAAGACGATCGTAAACTCTTTTCAAAACGTGCTTCCGCCGATCTACCAGTTGTATTTTCGTAGCGTTGTCGCGCCACTGTACATCAATAGAAGGAAGCACGCCGCACGTCTCTTCTATGTGTTGGAGACCATAAGTCGAGTTCCTCGTTTTCGGGCCCGCGGCCACGGCGTCCACGGGTCTTGAAAGACAACCTCCACCTTCCTCCCGCGGCGCTCCCACACTCTCACTCGTGCTTCACGCACTTTTTCCACTTTTCGCGCTCACGGGACTACGTTTTCACTTGGACGCACGCACACCCGACGGTCATTAATTTTACATAATTGCATATTTTATTGTCCATACAAACTAGCCTCACATATCGGCCATTTTATTTGTAAACTACCAAAAAACAATGTTGCCAATGTACGCGCGATTTTGGAGGGAGCGGAGTCGCCGATAGCGTCGCCGAGCGCTTCCGTGATGGCAGCACTTTTCCTCGTTTGCCAATTATGCCGACGGCGCGACCATTTTTCCGCCATATTCGAACACACTCGACTTCTTATAAGCTTTCCGCTCACATTTTATTTTATCGCTATCTCTTGCTATTTTTCTTATTTTTTTTCTCCGGATTATTTTTCTATAAATACACATCGGTAGACTACCAATTATATTCCTCCTTATTTCCGGAATTATCACTTTTCTATATAATGCAAGCAACCCATATATGCACCTACACGATAGTATACGCATGTCCAAAATCGGACATGCGAAACATCTTATAAGGATATCATTAAAATATCTTAATGACGTCTAAAATGTCTTATGGCCTAATTTTCGATATGCGTACTGTCTAGACATAATTCTCTCTCTCTCTGTCTCGATCCTTTCTTTTATTTTTTAAACAGGTACGCTATGTGTACTATAAATAATATACATATATTTGCATCATGCAGTTACATTTTTTAAAACAACTATAATATATATTGTAAATTATATATTTTGTGTATATAAAAATATTACGCGGGTAATATGATTGAAATGAAAAGCGAATATGTAAAAAATGTTTAAGCTGGATTATCTTTGATTTGAAAAATTTCGATAAAAAACAGACAGCGCGGTATTTGATTGAGAGATTTTGTGGGGAAATGTTTATCGTACAAAAATTTATTTTTTACAACAAATTTCTCCTAGATTAATAATTTTTATTGAATTTTAATACTTTAAAACAGAATAAAAAAATTTTTAACATTTAAAATAGGTATGACTTGTCGAATTTAAATAAATAATAAATTTTCTTATTTTTTCTCTTTATCTTATTTAACAGGAAACGTATTTTTTAATTTATACTTTGATCATAAGAGACGCAAAATGTCAAGTATACGTTTACAATTAAATAATCGGCGTTTAATCAATTCGAAGGAATAATGAGAAAGTTGCGGTAGCGCGTTAACACAGTTCAGTGTAGTGTTATACGTCATGCCAATGAATAATTTCGGCGGTAGAATGCGAGTTGGTTGACGATCAATAGGTGATCAATATCGAAGATAGACGTCAGCGTTAGCGATTACGCCGATCGTTTTCGTCATTTACAGCCAGTATGCGACGAATTATGAGACGTAGCGGTCTCTAGGTGATACGAGGACAGAAACAGTTTCATCGGACGGCTGGTCATCGCCGGCGCTAGTAGCGCGAACTCAGCAACTGATAAGCAAGCCCGCTCGTTAATGGTCCGGCATCGTAGCTTGGCAAAAAGCCAATATATGCCGTTAGAATGAGAATCTTATATAGTTTACGTTCATTCTCCCATGTTCTAACTTCTACCTTTGTACCTTAAGGACATAGACATATATCTCGCAATTGATAAATATATGTATCTTTTAAAGGTCATCGGACAATGTACCGTAATAATGATTATAATGTATTGTAGCTTCAAAAATTAAAGTCTTTTTAATATATATATGATATGCAACAATTAGATAACTATTTATCTCTATCAGAAATATTTTCTGCGCTGTATCACTTTATTGTTGCGATTCGTGAATTTTGAATTGTTAATTTATTCAATAGCGACAATACGGCTTCGGTAAATAATTATTCCAATTGTTTCTACAACGTGTCTGCAACGGTAACACGGAGATAGAGAGACTTTAGCAGCTTTCACAATGCATTTGTGTGTGAATAGTAAGTATTTCCAACAGAGCGAAAAATGCATAGCCGCTTAAAGCGTGTATATAGCAGCAAAGTGCGACGGCAGATGCGTTATTTATGTAGCGGTTCGCTAAGTACGTTTCGTTGTGTGATACCTTCGATTCTGACGATCGGGGGGGTTACGGATCGCCGACGAGGGGTGGTGTATCCTCTGTATTCTCTCTTTTTACAAGGAAGAGCCGGCGCAGAGAAGCGGGGGGTGGAGGACCCGAATCCTGAGGCAGTGGACCGTGAATGCGATACCAGCTTCACGTAGTGCGTCGGTGTAGGAAGGGGGAGAGGTGCCGTCAAACAACCGTTCGTCGATCGTCCCTTCTCGGTACACTCATCCTCATCCCTAGCTTCGTCCTCCTCGCGTCAGCAGCAGGGGGTGATTTGTACGTATCAATTATGTCTTCCCGCTACCAAGGGACATCGATGACGTCGCTATCTCTCTTACATCGCGATCCAATGATCCACTGATTTTCGTTTTAACGTTTATCCAAGTCGTTTATCGACGATAACGAATACTCTTTACATTTGCTTATTCAAATTTCATTAAATAAAGATAGAGGAAAATTTTACAATATTCCAGATAAAAAAATTTATTGAAATTAAATAAGGAAATCAAATTTCTCCGGAGAACAAATACAATTAGTTAAATGCCACGTTTGTGTCTAAAGTAAAGAACTTTAATAGCTTTAGTGTAAACTTAAGTAATATGAATATATTTTTGGTTTTACATGAGAAAGGTCATATTTCTAGAAATATATAATATCAATTCTTTTTTGTAACACATTAATCTTATATTTATCTGTTCGATGAAATATGATGATAGTTTCTCGAGTAATGGAAGAAACTGGCCGGCATCCTTTTTCTAGCTTAATTAAAAGATGACTACCTAATGAGGGTCATCGATGTTTTCGGGTTCCAATCAGGTCTATACACAGGGTGTCCTAACATTATCGTTATAGTCTCTTTAGCTCTATGAATTTTTTATATAAAGAATTTATATTTTAATTACAACATTAATTCTTTCATTAACGTTTCAATAGTTTAGAAATGTTATATTTAATAAAATATGTGTATTCTATTTTGCATTTGTAATATTTGTTTATAAGTATTTTAATTTAATCGTCAAATTTCGTATTGTAAAAGATACCTGCGTCTCAGCTGTCATTTATATAATATGTTCCAATATGCACATCTTAGTGCGAAAGAAGCTGCAAAAAGAGAAACAGAGAAGAATTAATCACATATTTCATTAAGTATATTTTTTGTTGTATCAATAGACATTAAAGGTCTGCACGAAAGTCGCTTTATAGGCACGATTGAAATCGCATTAGGATTATATTCCCCAAGAGTACTCTAGCGGCATATTATACATACCGGCACACCGGTACTGTTCGTTTGAAAATCTACTCGTCTACAGGGACTTGCCATTGGAGATGCTTTTTCTATTCTCTCGAGAGAATGCGACATTGGTTCCTTTGATCTGGTGAACGAGCCAACTTTCAAGCTTTCGGAAGTAGCATGAGACATACAGATGGTTATGATAATAATAATAATTTGATCTTCAGTCTCCAGTGGTCCTGGCTTCTTCGCGTGCGCTCGTGTCTGCGTACCAACACACACACACACACACACACAATCTACACTAACTCACGCGTATTGCAACGTACACGGACTACGTGAAGCTGACGACTCTCAGGGTCGATTGTGGACAATACGAGCGAATGGAGTAGCTTCGAAATCGATCGAGAATTAATCCGGCGCTATCGCGTCTTGCAACTGTTGTCCCATTGTCTCATCGCAAACTAAAATGAAAGGACGGAAGGGAGAGAGATGCGGATAAATTGCTGGAGCAAGATGGTTGAATTTTCTCCTTTCTTTTCTTCGAGATTTATTTGAGAATTTCGCCGTTTCTTCGAAATTTTTACGCCTACTCTCTCTCTTGTACTCTGCAATCTCGATAGATTGATTCTGTAAAATTTCGAGCTCTCCTTATAGCGTTTCGTTTAGCATTCGCCAAATTTTTCTTATTTATTATACTCGTCAGCAAAACAAAGCTTAAAATCAAAGTAAAAATTTTATGTTTCTGTCTCTAAACAAGTAATAATCAAAGAAAAGATTGTCCCCCACTTTATAGCAATTATATCGCGGCTTTTGTAGAATTAACCGCGTCTATCGCTTACAGCACATCATTTGACGCAAACCAGGAACCACGTCCCTTCCTCTTCTTTAACGCCTCGACCACTTGTGGTTTCAACTACCTTCGACGATCCCTCCTAGCAGCGAGTGCCGAGTGTGGCGAGAATTATGTAATTATTGTACGGTAATTGTCGCGAAAAATGGCGGCTGCCTGACTTAAGTGTCGCGACGAAAGCAGCCCGAAAAGGGGGTCAACTCTATGACTTGCTGACGGGATATCTTTACGAGAGTGTAGGTCGCTTCAAGCTTTCGTTTATGTGTGCATTATTAAACTAATTTATTAATAGTTACTATTGAAATGTTTAAATAAAAATTTCAATTTGTAAAAAAATAGATTAGTTAACAAACTTAATCATTGCAATTTGGTCGAAACAACTTTTACATATTGAGTCACACATATATATGTGTGCATATATACAGGCAGGGAATGGAAGTAACTCGTTACTTGTAACGAAGTTACAGTTACAAGTTACTTTTTTGGTAACTTT